>NC_044555.1:44266649-44354448 GCF_007565055.1 Rhinopithecus roxellana
CAATCAGGCAAAGAGAAAGAAATAAAGGGTATTCAATGTGGAAAAGAAGGAGTCAAAATATTGCGGTTTGCCAATGATAGGATTTAATACCTAGAAATCCCTAAAGACTCCTCCAAAATACAACTATATTTGATAAACAAACTCAGTAAGGTCTCAAGTTACAAAATCAGTGTACACAAATCAGTAGCCCTGCTATAACAAATGACCAAGTTGAGAAGGAAATCAGGAACTCAATCCCTGTTACAATAGCTAAATAAATGAATTAATAAATAATAAATTATAAATAAACTAGGAATATACTTAACCAATGAGGTAAAAGATCTCTACAATGACAACTACAAAAGTACTAAAAGAAATCGTAGATGACACAAATGAAAACACATCCCATGCTCATGGATTGAAAGAATTAATATAGTGAAAATGAGAATACAGCCCAAAGCAATCTACAGATTCAATGTAATTCCTATCAAAATCCCAATTTTTTTTTAAAGATTTAAAAAGTTAACCCTAAAATTCATAGGGAACCACAAAAGAGTACAAATAGCCAAAACAATCCTAAGCAAAAATAGCCAATCTGCAGTCATTCACCTGACCTGACTTCAGATACTACAAGCCGGAGGTACCTTAAAACACATAGTATAGACATAAAAGTAGAGAAAGAGGGACTCTGGCTATGACTTCCAGTATTATGTTAAATAGAGGTAGTAAAAGTGGCCATCCTTGACTTCTTCCAGTTCTCAGCGGGAATGCTTTCAACTTTTCCTGATTCACTACGATAAGGTCTGTGGGTTTGTCATATATGGCTTTTATTATTTTGAGGCATGTCCCTTCTATGGTTAGTTTGTTAAGGATTTTTATCATAAAGGTATGCTGGATTTTATTGAATGCTTTCTCTGAACCTGTTGAGATGATCATATGGTTTTTGTTTTAATTCTGTTTATGTGATGTATCACATTTATTGACTGACTTGTGTTAAACCATTCCTGCATCCCTAGGATGAAACCCACTCTTTTGCCTGTGGTTATTTGGTTGTCCCAGCACCAGTTGTTGAAAAGACCATTCGTTCTCCATTAAATTGTCTTGGCATCCTTGTCAAGAATCAATTGTCCAAAAACGTAAGGGTTTATTGCTGGATTCTCAATTCTATTTTATTGCTCTATGTCTCTATTGTTATGCCAGTTTTGATTGCTGTAGTTTTGTAGTAACTTTTTAAATCAGGGGCTATGAGCCCTCCTACTTTGTTTTTCTTTATCAGGATTCTTTTGGCTATTTGGGCCTTGAAATTCGTTATTAATTTTAGGATTAACGTTTCAATTTCTACAAAATGGGTCATTTGGAATTTGATAGGGATTGCATTGAATCTGTAAGTCATTTTGGGTAGTATTGACATCTTAATAGTAAGTCTTTCAGTCTATAAACATGGAATGCCTTTTTATTTAGGTCTTCTTTAACTTACTTCAATAATGTTTTGTAGTTTTCAGTGTACAAGCCTTGCACCTCCTTTGTTAAATTTATTCCTAAATATTTTCTTCTTTTTGATGCTATTGTAAATGGAATTGTTTCCTTCATTTCATTTTGTATTGCTTATTGCTAGTATAGATGTACAGAGGTTTTGTGTGTTGATTGTGTATCCTGCAACTTTGCTGAATTCATTTATTAGCTTTAACTATTTTTTTAGATGTGTGTATTCTTTAGGATTTTCCACATATAAGATCATGTCATTAGCATACAGAGATAGTTTTACTTCTTCCTTTCCAATTTGGATGCTTTCTATTTCTTTTCTAATTGCTGTAGCTAGAACATCCATTACAATGTTTAATAAAATTGGTGAAAGCAAACAGCCTTGTACTGTTACAGGTCTTAGGGAAAACAATTCAGACTCTCATCATTGAGTATCATTATAAAATATACCTCTTTATCTCTATTAATACGTTTTGTTTAAAGTCCACTTTGGCTTATAATAGTATAGTCTCTCCAGTTTTCTTATGGTTTATCTTTGTATGATATACCTTTTTCCATCGTTATAATTTCTATCCACTTTTATCTTTGAACCTAAAGTATCTCTCCTTAGATAAGATACAGTTGAACATTATTTCATCCATTCTTGCAATCTCTGACTTTTGATTGGATTGCTTAATCCATTTACATTTAATATTATTAATATAGTTGGATTTGTGTCTGCAAATTTGCTTTTTCTTTTCTGCATATGTTGTGCCTTTCTTGTTCCTCTGTTCCCTTTACTCTACTTTTTTTTGCATTAAGTGAATATTTTATAATGTTACAATTTAATTATTCTATTTTTACTACATTTTCGTTAGTTTCTTATTGGTTACTTTAGACTCTCCCTGTATATCTCAACTTACCAGAATCTGCTAAATATTCTATTAGAGATTGGAAAAGCCAGTGTTTTTTCTACTCTCACACACTTAACACAACATTTATGATACCAGATGTGTAGGAATTTCTCTCCACACACTAAGCAATCAGTTATCCAGCATATACCAGCACACACATCAGTTCAATTCAATTCTAACACTATCAACCTGGAGATAATGTCAGATCTCACAGATTAAGTGCTCAGTCTCACAAGACTGCCTCTTACTTCACATGCCAGTGGCATACCCAAGTGGTTTTACCTGTGTTTATGACCGACCAGCTATATCATATTTTTTATACAAAATTTTAATTTGTAATTTTTGTGGGTACATAGTAGGTATATACATTTATGGGGTACATGAGGTATTTTGATATAGGTGTTTGAAGAATAATAATCACATCATGGAGAATGGGGTATCCACCCCCTTAACCATTTATCTTTTGTGTTACAAACAATCCAATTATACTCTTTTAGATATTTAAAAATGTACACTAAAGTAATTATTGACTATAGTCAGCTTGTCGTGCTATCAAATAGTAGGTCTTATTCATTCTTTCTGACTACAATTTTACACCCATTAAACATCATCAAATCCCTTCACCAGCCCCACTGCCTTTCCCAGCCTCTAGTAACTGACCTTTTACTCCCTATCTCCATGGTACAACTCTATTGATTTTAGATCCCACAAATAAGTGAGAACATACAAAGTTTGTCTTTCTGTGCCTGGCTCATTTAACTTGACATAATGTTCCATCCATGTTGTTGCAAATGACTAGATCTCATTGATTTTCATGGCTTAATAGCAGTGCATTGTATATATGTAATTTTCTTAACTTTTATTTTAAGTTTGGTGTACAAGTGTAGGTTTGTTACATAGGTAAACTTATAGGAGTTTGTTGTACAGATTATTTTATCACCCACGTATTAAGCCTAGTACCCATTAGTTATTTATCCTAATCCTCTCCTTCCTCCCATCCTCCACCTTCTGAAAGGCCCCAGTGTTTGTTGTTCCCCTCTACGTGTCCATGTATTCTCATCATTTAGCTCCCACTTAAAAGTGAGAACATGAGTTATTTGATTTTCTACTCCTGTGTTAGTTTGCTAAGGATAATGGCCTTTAGTTCCATCCACATTTCTGCAAAGGATATGATCTCATTATTTCTTATGGCTACATAGTATTCCATGGTGCATATATACCACATTTTCTTTATTTATTCTGTTATTGATGGGCAGTTAGGTTGATTCCATTTCTTTGCTATTGTGAATAGTGCTGCAATGAACATACATGTGCATGTGTCTTTAAAATAGAATGAGTTATATTCCTTTGGGTATATACCCAGTAATGGGATTGCTAGGTTGAATGGTATTTTTGTCTTTAGGTCTTTGAGGAATCACCACATGGTCTTCCACAATTACTGAAATAATTTACATTCCCACCAATGGTGTGTAAGCATTCCTTTTATTCCACAACCTCCCCAGCATTTGTTATATTCTGATATTTTAATAACAGCCATTCTGACTGGTGTGAGATGGTATCTCATTGTAGTTTTGCTTTGCATTTCTCTAATGATCAGTGATGTTGAGCTTTTTTTCATAATTGTTGGTTGGATGTTTGTTTTCTTTTGAAAAGTGTCTGTTCATGTCCTTTGCCCACTTTTTAATGGGGTTGTTTTTTTCCTTGTAAATTTGTTTAAGTTCTTATAGATACTGGATATTAGGCTTTTGTTAAATGCATAGTTTCAAAAAATTTTCTCCCATTCTGTAGGTTGTCTGTTTACTCCGTTGATAGTTTCTTTTGCTGTGCAGAAGCTCTTTAGTTTGATTAGATTTCATTTTTCTATCTTTGCTTTTGCTGCAATTGCTTTTGACATTTTCATCATGAAATCTTTGCCTGGGTGTATGTCCTGAATGGTATCGCCTAGGTTGTCTTCCTGGTTTTTATAGTTTTGGGTTTTACATTTAAGTCTTTAATCTGTCTTGAGCTAATTTTGTATACGGTGTAAGGAAGGGGTCTGGTTTCAATCTTCTGCCTATGTCTAGTCTGTTATCCCAGCACCATTTATTGAATAAGGAATTCTTTCCCCATTGCTTGCTTTTGTCAGGTTTCTCGAAGGTCAGATAGTTTCAGGTGTGCAGTCTTATTTCTAGCTTCTGTATTCTGTTCCTTTGGTCTATGTGTCTGTTTTTGTACCAATACCATGCTATTGAGTCTCCAACTCCCAGCGTGAGCGACACAGAAGACCGGTGATTTCTGCATTTTCAACTGAAGTACTGGGGTCATCTCACTGGGGAGTGCCGGACTATCGGTGCTGGTCAGCTGCTGCAGCCGGACCAGCGAGAGCTGAAGCAGGGCGAGGCATCGCCTCACCTGGAAAGTGCAAGGGGGAAGGGAATCCCTTTTCCGAGCCAGGGGAACTGAGACACACAACACCTGGAAAATCGGGTAACTCCCACCCCAATACTGCGCTTTAAGCAAATGGGCACACCAGGAGAATATATCCCACACCTGGCCGGGAGGGTCCCACACCCACGGAGCCTCCCTCATTGCTAACACAGCAGTCTGCGGCGATCTAACCGCAAGGCAGCAGTGAGGCTGGGGGAGGGGCGCCCGCCATTGCTGAGGCTTAAGTAGGTAAACAAAGCCGCTGGGAAGCTCGAACTGGGTGGAGCTCACAGCAGCTCAAGGAAACCTGCCTGTCTCTGTAGACTCCACCTCTGGGGACAGGGCACAGCTAAAAAACAACAGGGGAAGCAGCAGAGGCCTGTGCAGATGCGAAGGAGTCTGTCTGACACCTTTGAAGAGAGCAGTGGATCTCCCAACACGGAGGTTGAGATCTGAGAATGGACAGACTGCCTGCTCAAGTGGGTCCCTGAACCCTGAGTAGCCTAACTGGGAGACATCCCCCACTAGGGGCAGTCTGACACCCCACACCTCACAGGGTGGAGTACACCCCTGAGAGGAAGCTTCCAAAGTAAGAATCAGACAGGTACACTTGCTGTTCAGCAATAACCTATCTTCTGCAACCTCTGCTGCTGATACCCAGGCAAACAGGTCTGGAGTGGACCTCAAGCAGTCTCCAACAGACCTATAGCTGAGGGTCCTGACTGTCAGAAGGAAAACTATCAAACAGGAAGGACACCTATACCAAAACCCCATCAGTACGTCACCATCATCAAAGACCAGAGACAGATAAAACCACAAAGATGGGGAAAAAGCAGGGTAGAAAAGCTGGAAATTCAAAAAAAAAAGAGCACATCTCCCCCTGCAAAGGAGCGCAGCCCATCGCCAGCAACGGATCAAAGCTGGTCAGAGAATGACTTTGACGAGATGAGAGAAGAAGGCTTCAGTCCATCAAACTTCTCAGAGCTAAAGGAGGAATTACGTACCCAGCGCAAAGAAACTGAAAATCTTGAAGAAAGAGTGGAAGAATTGACAGCTAGACTAATTAATGCAGAGAAGGTCATAAACGAAATGACAGAGATGAAAACCATGACACGAGAAATACGTGACAAATGCACAAGCTTCAGCAACCGACTCGATCAACTGGAAGAAAGAGTATCAGCGATTGAGGATCAAATGAATGAAATGAAGCGAGAAGAGAAAGCAAAAGAAAAAAGAAGAAAAAGAAATGAACAAAGCCTGCAAGAAGTATGGGATTATGTAAAAAGACCAAATCTACGTCTGATTGGGGTGCCTGAAAGTGAGGGGGAAAATGGAACCAAGTTGGAAAACACTCTTCAGGATGTCATCCAGGAGAACTTCCCCAACCTAGTAGGGCAGGCCAACATTCAAATTCAGGAACTACAGAGAACGCCACAAAGATACTCCTCCAGAAGAGCAACTCCAAGACACATAATTGCCAGATTCACCAAAGGTGAAATGAAGGAAAAAATCTTAAGGGCAGCTGGAGAGAAAGGTCGGGTTACCCACACAGGGAAGCCCAACAGACTAACAGCAGATCTCTTGGCAGAAACTCTACAAGCCAGAAGAGAGTGGGGACCAATATTCAACGTTCTTAAAGAAAAGAATTTTAAACCCAGAATTTCATATCCAGTCAAACTAAGTTTCATAAGTGAAGGAGAAATAAAATCCTTTACAGGTAAGCAAATGCTTACAGATTTTGTCACTACCAGGCCTGCCTTACAAGAGACCCTGAAGGAAGCCCTAAACATGGAAAGGAAAAACCAGTACCAGCCATTGCAAAAACATGCCAAAATATAAAGACTATCGAGACTAGGAAGAAACTGCATCAACTAACGAGCAAAATAACCAGTTAATATCATAATGGCAGGATCAAGTTCACACATAACAATATTAACCTTAAATGTTAATGAACTAAATGCTCCAATTAAAAGACACAGACTGGCAAATTGGATAAAGAGTCAAGACCCATCAGTCTGCTGTATTCAGGAGACCCATCTCACATGCGGAGACATACATAGGCTCAAAATAAAGGGATGGAGGAAGATCTACCAAGCAAATGGAGAACAAAAAAAAGCAGGGTTTGCAATCCTAGTCTCTGATAAAACAGACTTCAAACCATCAAAGATCAAAAGAGAGAAACAATGCCATTACATAATGGTAAAGGGATCAATTCCCTTTACTAGCAAGACTAATAAAGAAGAAAAGAGAGAGGAATCAAATAGATGCAATAAAAAATGATAAAGGGGATATCACCACCGACCCCACAGAAATACAAACTACCATCAGAGAATACTATAAACACCTCTTCGCAAATCAACTAGAAAATCTATACGAAATGGATAATTTCCTGGACACTTACACTCTTCCAAGACTAAACCAGGAAGAAGTTGAATCCCTGAATAGACCAATAGCAGGCTCTGAAATTGAGGCAACAATCAATAGCCTACCCACCAAAAAAAGTCCAGGACCACATGGATTCACAGCTGAATTCTACCAGAGGTAGAAGGAGGAGCTGGCACCATTCCTTCTGAAACTAATCCAATCAATAGAAAAAGAGGGAATCCTCCCTAACTCATTTTATGAGGCCAACATCATCCTGATACCAAAGCCTGGCAGAGACACAACAATAAAAGAGAATTGTAGACCAATATCCCTGATGAACATCGATGCAAAAATCCTCAATAAAATACTGGCAAACCAGATTCAGCAGCACATCAAAAAGGTTATCCACCATGATCAAGTGGGCTTCATCCCTGGGATGCAAGGCTGGTTCAACATTCGCAAATCAATAAATGTAATCCAGCATGTAAACAGAAGCAAAGACAAGAACCACATGATTATCTCAATAGATGCAGAAAAGGCTTTTGACAAAATTCAACAGCCCTTCATGCTAAAAACGCTCAATAAATTCGGTATTGATGTAACGTACCTCAAAATAATAAGAGCTATTTATGACAAACCCACAGCTAATATCATACTGAATAGGCAAAAACTGGAAAAATTCCCTTTGAAAACTGGCACAAGACAGGGATGCCCTCTCTCACCACTCCTATTCAACATAGTGTTGGAAGTTCTGGCTAGGGCAATCAGGCAAGAGGAAGAAATCGAGTGTATTCAGTTAGGAAAGAAGAAGTCAAATTGTCCCTGTTTGCAGATGACATGATTGTATATTTAGAAAACCCCATTGTCTCAGCCCAGAATCTCTGTAAGCTGATAAGCAACTTCAGCAAAGTCTCAGGATACAAAATTAATGTGCAAAAATCACAAGCATTCTTATACACCAGTAACAGAGAAGCAGAGAGCCAAATCAGGAATGAACTTCCATTCACAATTGCTTCAAAGAGAATAAAATACCTAGGAATCCAACTTACAAGGGATGTAAAGGACCTCTTCAAGGAGAACTACAAACCACTGCTCAGTGAAATCAAAGAGGACAGAAACAAATGGAAGAACATACCATGCTCATGAATAGGAAGAATCAATATCGTGAAAATGGCCATACTGCCCAAGGTTATTTATAGATTCAATGCCATCCCCATCAAGCTACCAATGAGTTTCTTCACAGAATTGGAAAAAACTGCTTTAAAGTTCATATGGAACCAAAAAAGAGCCCGCATTGCCAAGACAATCCTAAGTCAAAAGGACAAAGCTGGAGGCGTCATGCTACCTGACTTCAAACTATACTACAAGGCTACAGTAACCAAAACAGCGTGGTACTGGTACCAAAACAGAGCTATAGACCAATGGAACAGAACAGAGTCCTCAGAAATAATACCACACATCTACAGCCATGTGATCTTTGACAAACCTGAGAGAAGCAAGAAACGGGGAAAGGATTCCCTATTTAATAAATGGTGCTGGGAAAATTGGCTAGCCATAAGTAGAAAGCTGAAACTGGATCCTTTCCTTACTCCTTATATGAAGATTAATTCAAGATGTATTAGAGACTTAAATGTTAGACCTAATACCATAAATGCCCTAGAAGAAAATCTAGGTAGTACCATTCAGGACATAGGCATGGGCAAGGACTTCATGTCTAAAACACCAAAAGCAATGGCAGCAAAAGCCAAAATGGACAAATGGGACCTAATTAAACTAAAGAGCTTCTGCACAGCAAAAGAAACTACCATCAGAGTGAGCAGGCAGCCTACAGAATGGGAGAACATTTTTGCAATCTACTCATTTGACAAAGGGCTAATATTCAGAATCTAGAAAGAACTCAAAGAAATATACAAGAAAAAAACAAACAACCCCATCAAAAAGTGGGCAAAGGATATGAACAGACATTTCTCAAAAGAAGATATTCATACAGCCAACAGACACATGAAATAATGCTCATCATCACTCGCCATCAGAGAAATGCAAATCAAAACCACAATGAGATACCATCTCACACCAGTTAGAATGGCAATCATTAAAAAATCAGGAAACAAGAGTTGTTGGAGAGGATGTGGAGAAATAGGAACACTTTTACACTTTTGGTGGGATTGTAAACTAGTTCAACCTTTATGGAAAACAGTATGGCAATTCCTCAAGGATCTAGAACTAGATGTATCATATGACCCAGCCATCCCACTACTGGGTATATACCCAAAGGATTATAAATTATTCTACTACAAAGACACATGCACACGTATGTTTATTGCAGCACTATTCACAATAGCAAAGACTTGGAATCAACCCAAATGTCCATCTGTAACAGACTGGATTAAGAAAATGTGGCACATATACACCATGGAATACTATGCGGCCATAAAAAAGGATGAGTTTGCGTCCTTTGTAGGGACATGGATGCAGCTGGAAGCCATCATTCTTAGTAAACGATCACAAGAAGAGAAAACCAAACACTGCATGTTCTCACTCATAGGTGGGAACTGAACAATGAGATCACTTGGACTCGGGAAGGGGAACATGACACACTGGGACCTATCATGGGGAGGGGGGAGGGGTGAGGGATTGCATTGGGAGTTATACATGATATAAATGATGAATTGATGGGTGCTGACGAGTTGATGGGTGCAGCACACCAACATGGCACAAGTATACATATGTAACAAACCTGCACGTTATGCACATGTACCCTAGAACTTGAAGTATAATAAAAATAAATAAATAAATAAAAATACCATGCTATTTTGGTTACTGTAGCCCTGTAATAGAGTTTAGGTTTGAGTAGCATGATGCCTCCAGCTTTGTTCTTTTTTGCTTTGGATTGCCTTTGCTATTCTGGCTCCTTGTTGGTTTGATATGAATTTTAAAATAGTTTTCTCTAGTTCTGTTTAGAATGTCAATGGTAGTTTAATAGGTAGTTTAATAAGAATAACATTGAGTCTGTAAATTGCTTTGGGCAGCGTGGCGATTTTAATGGTATTGATTCTTCCTGTCCATGAACATGAAATGATTTTCCATTTGTTTGTGTTATCTCTGATTTCTTGGAGCAGTGGTCTGCAGTTCTCCTTGTAGAGATATTTTTACTTCCCTCATAAGCTGTATTCCTAGGTATTTTATTCTTTTTGTGGCAATTGTGAATGACAGCTTGTTCCTGATTTGGCTCTTGGCTTTACTGTTGTTGGTGTCTACAAATGCTAGTGATTCTTGTACATTGATTTTGTATCCTGAGACTTTGCTGAAGTTGTTTATCAGCTCGAGAAACTTTTGGGCTGAGGCTATGGGGTATTCTAGATATAGGATCACGTCATCTCCAAACAGAGATAGTTTGACTTCCTCTATTTGTATTTGCATGCCTTTTATTTCTTTCTGTTGCTTGATTGTCCTGGCCAGAACTTTCTACGCTCTGCTTCTGTGTTCTAATAGTATGTTAAATGGGAGTGATGAGAAAGTGTATTTTGTAAAAATTCTACTTTAAGTTCTAGGATACATGTGCAGAACGTGCAGGTTTTATACATAGGTATACATGTGCCATGGTGTTTTGCTGTACCTATCAACCCGTCATCTAGGTTTTAAGCCCCACATGCATTAGGTATTTGTGCTAATGCTCTCCCTCCACTTGTCCCCCAACCCCTGACAGGCCCCGGTGTGTGATGTTTCACTCCCTGTGTCTGTGTGTTCTCATTGTTCAACTTCCACCTATGAATGAGAACATGTGGTGTTTGGTTTTTTGTTCCTGTGTTAGTTAGCTGAGAATGATGGCTTCCAGCTTCATCCATGTCCCTGCAAAGGACACGAGCTCATTCCTTTTCAAAGCCTGCATAGTATTCCATGGTGTATATGTTCCACGTTTTCTTTATCCAGTCTATCATTGATGGGCATTTGTTTTGGTTCCAAGTCTTTGCTATTGTAAATTGTGCTGCAGTAAACATACATGTGCATGTGTCTTTGTAGTAGAATGATTTATAATCCTTTGGGTATATACCCAGTAATGGGATTGCTGGGTCAAATGGTATTTCTGGTTCTAGATTCTTTTTTTTTTTTTTTTTTGTTATTTAGTGTTTCTATTTATTTTTATTTTTTTTTTTATTATACTTTAAGTTCTAGGGTACATGTGCATAACGTGCAGGTTTGTTACATATGTATACTTATGCCATGTTGGTGTGCTGCACCCATCAACTCGTCAGCACCCATCAATTCATCATTTATATCATGTATAACTCCCCAGTGCAATCCCTCCCTCCTCCCCCCTCCCCCCTCCCCATGATAGGCCCCAGTGCGTGATGTTCCCCTTCCCGAGTCCAAGTGATCTCATTGTTCAGTTCCCACCTATGAGTGAGAACATGCGGTGTTTGGTTTTCTCTTCTTGTGATAGTTTGCTAAGAATGATGGTTTCCAGCTGCATCCATGTCCCTACAAAGGACGCAAACTCATCCTTTTTTATGGCTGCATAGTATTCCATGGTGTATATGTGCCACATTTTCTTAATCCAGTCTGTCACAGATGGACATTTGGGTTGATTCCAAGTCTTTGCTATTGTGAATAGTGCCGCAATAAACATACGTGTACATGTGTCTTTGTAGTAGAATAATTTATAATCCTTTGGGTATATACCCAGTAGTGGGATGGCTGAGTCATATGGTACATCTAGTTCTAGATCCTTGAGGAATTGCCATACTGTTTTCCATAATGGTTGAACTAGTTTACAATCCCACCAACAGTGTAAAAGTGTTCCTATTTCTCCACATCCTCTCCAACACCTGTTGTTTCCTGACTTCTTAATGATTGCCATTCTAACTGGTGTGAGATGGTATCTCATTGTGGTTTTGATTTGCATTTCTCTGATGGCGAGTGACGATGAGCATTTTTTCATGTGTCTGTTGGCTGTATGAATATCTTCTTTTGAGAAATGTCTGTTCATATCCTTTCCCCACTTTTTGATGGGGTTGTTTGTTTTTTTCTCGTATATTTGTTTGAGTTCTTTGTAGATTCTGGATATTAGCCCTTTGTCAGATGAGTAGGTTGCAAAAATTTTCTCCCATTCTGTAGGTTGCCTATTCACTCTGATGGTAGTTTCTTTTGCTGTGCAAAAGCTCTTTAGTTTAATTAGATCCCATTTGTCAATTTTGGCTTTTGCTGCCGTTGCTTTTGGTGTTTTAGACATGAAGTCCTTGCCCATGCCTATGTCCTGAATGGTACTACCTAGATTTTCTTCTAGGGTTTTTATGGTATTAGGTCTAACATTTAAGTCTCTAATCCATCTTGAATTAATCTTCGTATAAGGGGTAAGGAAAGGATCCAGTTTCAGCTTTCTACTTATGGCTAGCCAATTTTCCCAGCACCATTTATTAAATAGGGAATCCTTTCCCCATTTCTTGTTTCTCTCAGGTTTGTCAAAGATCAGATGGCTGTAGATGTGCGGTATTATTTCTGAGGACTCTGTTCTGTTCCATTGGTCTATAGCTCTGTTTTGGTACCAGTACCATGCTGTTTTGGTTACTGTAGCCTTGTAGTATAGTTTGAAGTCAGGTAGCGTGACGCCTCCAGCTTTGTCCTTTTGACTTAGGATTGTCTTGGCAATGCGGGCTCTTTTTTGGTTCCATATGAACTTTAAAGCAGTTTTTTCCAATTCTGTGAAGAAACTCATTGGTAGCTTGATGGGGATGGCATTGAATCTATAAATAACCTTGGGCAGTATGGCCATTTTCACGATATTGATTCTTCCTATCCATGAGCATGGTCTGTTCTTCCATTTGTTTGTGTCCTCTTTGATTTCACTGAGCAGTGGTTTGTAGTTCTCCTTGAAGAGGTCCTTTACATCCCTTGTAAGCTGGATTCCTAGGTATTTTATTCTCTTTGAAGCAATTGTGAATGGAAGTTCATTCCTGATTTGGCTCTCTGCTTGTCTGTTACTGGTGTATAAGAATGCTTGTGATTTTTGCACATTAATTTTGTATCCTGAGACTTTGCTGAAGTTGCTTATCAGCTTAAGGAGATTTTGGGCTGAGACGATGGGGTTTTCTAAATATACAATCATGTCATCTGCAAACAGGGACAATTTGACTTCTTCTTTTCCTAACTGGATACCCTTGATTTCTTTCTCTTGCCTGATTGCACTAGCCAGAACTTCCAACACTATGTTGAATAGGAGTGGTGAGAGAGGGCATCCCTGTCTTGTGCCAGTTTTCAAAGGGAATTTTTCCAGTTTTTGCCCATTCAGTATGATATTAGCTGTGGGTTTGTCATAAATGGCTCTTATTATTTTGAGATACGTTCCATCAATACCGAATTTATTGAGCGTTTTTAGCATGAAGGGCTGTTGAATTTTGTCAAAAGCCTTTTCTGCATCTATTGAGACAATCATGTGGTTCTTGTCTTTGGTTCTGTTTATATGCTGGATTACGTTTATTGATTTGCGAATGTTGAACCAGCCTTGCGTCCCAGGGATGAAGCCCACTTGATCATGGTGGATAAGCTTTTTGATGTGCTGCTGAATCCGGTTTGCCAGTATTTTATTGAGGATTTTTGCATCGATGTTCATCAGGGATATTGGTCTAAAATTCTCTTTTTTTGTTGTGTCTCTGCCAGGCTTTGGTATCAGGATGATGTTGGCCTCATAAAATGAGTTCGGGAGGATTCCCTCTTTTTCTATTGATTGGAATAGTTTCAGAAGGAATGGTACCAGCTCCTCCTTGTACCTCTGGTAGAATTCAGCTGTGAATCCATCTGGTCCTGGACTTTTTTTGGTGGGTAGGCTATTAATTGTTGCCTCAATTTCAGAGCCTGCTATTGGTCTATTCAGGGATTCAACTTCTTCCTGGTTTAGCCTTGGGAGAGTGTAAGTGTCCAGGAAATTATCCATTTCTTCTAGATTTTCTAGTTGATTTGCGTAGAGGTGTTTATAGTATTCTCTGATGGTAGTTTGTATTTCTGTGGGGTCAGTGGTGATATCCCCTTTATCATTTTTTATTGCATCTATTTGATTCCTCTCTCTTTTCTTCTTTGTTAGCCTTGCTAGCAGTCTGTCAATTTTGTTGATCTTTTCAAAAAACCAACTCCTGGATTCATTGATTTTTTGGAGGGTTTTTTGTGTCTCTATCTCCTTCAGTTCGGCTCTGATCTTAGTTATTTCTTGCCTTCTGCTAGCTTTTGAATGTGTTTGCTCTTGCCTCTCTAGTTCTTTTAATTGTGATGTTAGAGTGTCAATTTTAGATCTTTCCTGCTTTCTCTTGTGGGCATTTAGTGCTATAAATTTCCCTCTACACACTGCTTTAAATGTGTCCCAGAGATTCTGGTATGTTGTATCTTTGTTCTCATTGGTTTCAAAGAACATCTTTATTTCCGCTTTCATTTCGTTATGTACCCAGTAGTCATTCAGGAGCAGGTTGTTCAGTTTCCATGTAGTGGAGCGGTTTTGATTGAGTTTCTTAGTCCTGAGTTCTAGTTTGATTGCACTGTGGTCTGAGAGACAGTTTGTTATAATTTCTGTTCTTTTAGATTTGCTGAGGAGTGCTTTACTTCCAATTATGTGGTCAATTTTGGAATAAGTGCGATGTGGTGCTGAGAAGAATGTATATTCTGTTGATTTGGGGTGGAGAGTTCTATAGATGTCTATTAGGTCCGCTTGGTGCAGAGATGAGTTCAATTCCTGGATATCCTTGTTAACTTTCTGTCTCGTTGATCTGTCTAATGTTGACAGCGGAGTGTTGAAGTCTCCCATTATTATTGTATGGGAGTCTAAGTCTCTTTGTAAGTCCCTAAGGACTTGCTTTATGAATCTGGGTGCTCCTGTATTGGGTGCATATATATTTAGGAGAGTTAGCTCTTCCTGTTGAATTGATCCCTTTACCATTATGTAATGGCCTTCTTTGTCTCTTTTGATCTTTGATGGTTTAAAGTCTGTTTTATCAGAGACAAGGATTGCAACCCCTGCTTTTTTTTGTTCTCCATTTGCTTGGTAGATCTTCCTCCATCCCTTTATTTTGAGCCTATGTATGTCTCTGCATGTGAGATGGGTCTCCTGAATACAGCAGACTGATGGGTCTTGACTCTTTATCCAGTTTGCCAGTCTGTGTCTTTTAATTGGAGCATTTAGTCCATTAACATTTAAGGTTAATATTGTTATGTGTGAACTTGATCCTGCCATTATGATATTAACTGGTTATTTTGCTCGTTAGTTGATGCAGTTTCTTCCTAGCCTCGATGGTCTTTACATTTTGGCATGTTTTTGCAATGGCTGGTACCGGTTGTTCCTTTCCATGTTTAGGGCTTCCTTCAGGGTCTCTTGTAAGGCAGGCCTGGTGGTGACAAAATCTCTAAGCATTTGCTTATCTGTAAAGGATTTTATTTCTCCTTCACTTATGAAACTTAGTTTGGCTGGATATGAAATTCTGGGTTGAAAATTCTTTTCTATAAGAACGTTGAATATTGGCCCCCACTCTCTTCTGGCTTGTAGAGTTTCTGCCGAGAGATCTGCTGTTAGTCTGATGGGCTTCCCTTTGTGGGTAACCCGACCTTTCTCTCTGGCTGCCCTTAAGATTTTTTCCTTCATTTCAACTTTGGTGAATCTGGCAATTATGTGTCTTGGAGTTGCTCTTCTGGAGGAGTATCTTTGTGGCGTTCTCTGTATTTCCTGAATTTGAATGTTGGCCTGCCCTACTAGGTTGGGGAAGTTCTCCTGGATGATTTCCTGAAGAGTGTTTTCCAACTTGGTTCCATTTTCCCCCTCACTTTCAGGCACCCCAATCAGGCGTAGATTTGGTCTTTTTACGTAATCCCATACTTCTTGCAGGCTTTGCTCATTTCTTTTTCTTCTTTTTTCTTTTGGTTTCTCTTCTCGCTTCATTTCATTCATTTGATCTTCAATCGCTGATACTCTTTCTTCCAGTTGATCGAGTCGGTTACTGAAGCTTGTGCATTTGTCACGTATTTCTCGTGTCATGGTTTTCATCTCTGTCATTTCGTTTATGATCTTCTCTGCATTAATTAGTCTAGCTGTCAATTCTTCCACTCTTTTTTCAAGATTTTTAGTTTCTTTGCGCTGGGTACGTAATTCCTCCTTTAGCTCTGATAAGTTTGATGGAGTGAAGCCTTCTTCTGTCCTCTCGTCCAAGTCATTCTCTGACCAGCTTTGATCCGTTGCTGGTGATGGGCTGCGCTCCTTTGCAGGGGGAGATGCGCTCTTATTTTTTGAATTTCCAGCTCTTCTGCCCTGCTTCTTCCCCATCTTTGTGGTTTTATCTGTCTCTGGTCTTTGATGATGGTGACGTACTGATGGGGTTTTGGTATAGGTGTCCTTCCTGTTTGATAGTTTTCCTTCTGACAGTCAGAAGGACTGTCTGTTGGTCTGTTGGAGATTGCTTGAGGTCCACTCCAGACCCTGTTTGCCTGGGTATCAGCAGCAGAGGTTGCCGAAGATAGAATATTGCTGAACAGCGAGTGTACCTGTCTGATTCTTCCTTTGGAAGTGTCCTCTCAGGGCTGTACTCCACCCTGTGAGGTGTGGGGTGTCAGACTGCCCCTAGTGGGGGATTTCTCCCAGCTAGGCTACTCAGGGGTCTGGGACACACCTGAGCAGGCAGTCTGTCCGTTCTCAGATCTCAACCTCCACGTTGGGAGATCCACGGCTCTCCCCAAAGCTGTCAGACAGAGTCGTTCGCGTCTGCACCGGCTCCCACTACTTCCCCTGTTGGTCTTCAGCTGTGCGCTGTCCCCAGAGGTGGAGACTACAGAGACAGGCAGGCTTCCTTGAGCTGCTGTGAGCTCCACCCAGTTCGAGCTTCCCAGCGGCTTTGTTTACCTACTTAAGCCTCAGGAATGGCGGGCGCCCCTCCCCCAGCCTCGCTGCTGCCTTGCGGATAGATAGCGGCAGACTGCTGTGTTAGCAGTGAGGGAGGCTTCGTGGGCGTGGGACCCTCCCGGCCAGGTGTGGGATATATTCTGGTGTGCCTGTATGCTTACAGCGCAGTATTGGGGTGGGAGTTACCCGATTTTCCAGGTGTTGTGTGTCTCAGTTCCCTGGCTAGGAAAACGGATCCCCTTCCCCCTTGCGCTTCCAGGTGAGGCGATGCCTCGCCCTGCTTCAGCTCTCGCTGGTCAGGCTGCAGCAGCTGACCAGCACCGATTGTCCGGCACTCCCTAGTGAGATGACCCCAGTACCTCAGTTGAAAATGCAGAAATCACCGGTCTTCTGTGTCGCTCGCGCTGGGAGTTGGAGACTGGAGCTGTTCCTATTCGGCCATCTTGCTCCCTCTGGTTCTAGATTCTTGAGGCATCACCACACTGTCTTCCACAATGGTTGAATTAATTTACACTCCCACCAATGGTGTAAAAGCAGAGAAAGGGCATTGTTGTCTTTTGCCTGTTTTCAAGGCGAATGCTTCCAGCTTTTACTCATTTAGTATGATATTGGCTCTGGGTTTGTCATATATGGCTCTTATTATTTTGAGGTATGTTCCATCAATACCTAGTTTATTGAGTTTTTAACATGAAGGGATGTTGAATTTTATTGAAGGCCTTTTCTACATCTATTAAGATAATAATGTGGTTTTGGTCATTAGTGCTGTTTATGAGATGAATTACATTTATTGATTTGCATATGTTGAACCAAACTTGCATCCCAAGGATGAAGCCTACTTGATTGTGGTGGATAAGCTTTTTGATGTGCTGCTGGATTTGGTTTGCCAATATTTTATTGAGGATTTTTGCTTTGATGTTCTAGTATGTTGGCCTGAATTTTTTTTTTTTTTTTTTGTCTGCCAGGTTTTGTTTTCAGAATGATGCTGACCTTATAGAATGAGTTAGGGAGGAGTCCGTCCTTCTCAATTCTTTGGTATAGTTTCAGTAGGAATGGTACCAGCTCTTCTTTGTACATCTCGTATAATTCAGCTGTGAATGTATCTGGTTCTGGGCTTTTTTTTTTTTTTTTTTTTTTTTTTTTTTTTTCGGTTGGTATGCTATTACTGCTTCAGTTTTAGAATTTGATATTGGTTTGATCAGGAATTTAATTTTTTGTTGGTTCAATCTTGAGAGGGTATATGTGTCCAGAAATTTATTTGTCTCTTCTAGGTTTGCTAGTTTGTGTGCATAGAGGTATTAATAATATTTTCTGATGGTCGTTTGTATTTCTGTGGGGTCAGTGGTAATATTCCCCTTTTCATTTCTGATTGTGTTTATTTGAATCTTCTCTTTTCTTTTTTTGTTAGTCTAGCTCAGTGTCTATCTATTTTATTATTTTTTTCAGAAAACCAATTCCTGGCATTGCTGATCTTTTGAATGTTTTTTTTCATGTCGCTATCTCCTTCAGTTCAGCTCTGATTTTGGTTATTTTTTGTCTTCTGCTAGCTTCAGGGTCAATTTGTTCTTGCTTCTCTAGTTCAGTTGTGAAGTTAGGTTGTTAATTTGACATTTTTCTAGATTTTTGATATAGACATTTAGTGCTATAAATTTCCCTCTTAACACTCCCTTATCTGTGTCCCAATGTTTCGGGTGTGTAGTATCTTTGTTCTTATTAGTTTCAGAGAACTTCTTGATTTTTGCCTTAATTTCATTATTTACCTAAAAGTCACTCAGGAGCAGGCTATTTAATTTCCATGTAATTGTATGGTTTGGGGTGAATTTCTTAGTCTCAATATAAAATTTGATTGCTCTGTGGTTTGAGATACCACACACATTTCACATCTTTTGCATTTGCTGGGGAGTGTTTTGCTTCTGATAATGTGATCAGTTTTAGAGTAAGTGACATGTGGCATTGACTCAAATGTATATTCTGTTGTTTTTGGCTGGAGCATTCTGTATGTGTGTATACACACACACACACACACACACACACACACACACACACACACACACCCCAGGTCCATTTGATGCAGCGATGCAGTGCTGAGTTCAGATCCTGAATATCTTTGTTAATTTTCTCTCTTAATGATATGTCTAATATTTTCAGTGGGTTAAATTCTCTCATTATTACTGTGTGGGAGTTTGGTATGGTTTGGCGCTGTGTCCCCACACAAATCTTATCTTGTAGTTCCCATAATTCCCACATGTTGTGGGAGGGACCCAGTGGGAGATAATTGAACCACATGGGTCTTTCTCCTGCTGTTCTCATGATAGTGAATAAGTCTCATGAGATCTGATGGTTTTATAAACAGAAGTTTCCCTGCACAAGTTCTTTTTTTACCTGCCCTCATTCGTGTAAGACATGACTTGCTCCTTCTTGCCTTCCACTATGATTGTGAGGCCTCTCCAGCCATGTGGAACTCTAAGTCTATTAAACCTCTTTTTCTTCCCAGTCTCAGATATGTCTTTATCAGCAGCATGAAAACAGACTGATACAGTAAATTGGTACTAGTAGAGTAGGGCATTGCTGAAGATACCCGAAAATGTGGAAGTGACTTTAGAGGGGGTAAGACACAGAGGTTGTAACAGTTTGGAGGGCTCAGAAGAAGACAGAAAAATGTGGGAAAGTTTTGAACTCACTAGAGACTAGTTGAATGGCTTTGACAAAATGCTGATAATGATATGGACAATGAAATCCAGGCTGAGATGGTCTCAGATGGAGATGAAGAACTTGTTGGGAACTGGAGCAAAGGTGACTCTTGTTATGTTTTAGCAAAGAGACTGGCAGCATTTTGCCCCTGCCCTAGAGATTTATGGAGCTTTGAACTTGAAAGAGATGATTTAGGGTATCTGGTGGAAGAAATTTCTAAGCAGCAAAGCATTCAAGAGGTAACCTGGGTGCTGTTATAGGCATTCACTTTTAAATAGGAAACAGAGCATAACAGTTCAGAAAATTTGCAGCCTAACAATGTGATAGAAAATAAAATCCCCAGTTTCTGAGAAGAAATTCAAGCTGGCTTCAGAAATTTGCATAAGTAACAAGGAGCCAAATGTTAATCTCCAAGACATTGGGGAAAATGTATCCAGGGCATGTCAGAGATCTTTGCAGTAGCCCCTCCCATCACAGGCCTGGAGGTTTAGGAGGAAAAAATGGTTCCATGGGCCAGGCCGAGGGTCCCTCTGCTGTGTGCAGTATAGGGACTTGGTACCCTGAATCCCAGCCACTCCAGCTGTGACTGAAAGGGGCCAAGGTACAGTTTGGGCTGTTGCTTCAGAGGGTGGAAGCCCTAAGCCTTGGCAGCTTCCATGTGGTGTTGAGCCTGTAGGTACACAGAAGTCAAGAATTGAGGTTTGGGAACCTTTGTCTATATTTCAGAGGATGTATGAAAATGCCTGGATGCCCAGACAAAAGTTTGCTGCAGTGGTGGGGCCCTCATGGAGAATCTCTGCTAGGACAGTGCAGAAGGGAAACGTGGGGTTGGAGCCCCCATGCAGAGTCCCTGCTGGGGCACCACATAGTGGAGCTGTGAGAGGAGGGCACCATCCTCCAGACCCCAGAATGGCAGATTCACCAACAGCTTGCATCCTTGAACCTGGAAAAGCCACAGACAACACTGGCCCATGAAAGCAACCAGGAGGGCAGCTATACCCTGAAAGCCACAGGGGCAGAACTGCCCAAGACCATGGCAACCCACCTCTTGCATCAGTGTGACCCAGATGCAAGACACTGAGTCAAAGGATATCATTTTGGAGCTTTAAGATTTGACTGCCCTGCTGGATTTTGGACTTTGCATGGGGCTTGTAGCCCCTTTGTTTTGGCTAATTTCTCCAATTTGGAGTGGCTGTATTTACCCAATGGCTGTACCCCTATTGTATCTATGTGGTAACTAACTTGCTTTTGACTTTACAGGCTCATGGCCAGAAGGGACATACCTTTTCTCAGATGAGACTTTGTGGACATATGTGTTAATGTTGAAATGACTGAAGACTTTGGGGGACTGTCAGAAAGGCAAGATTGGTTTTGGAATGTGAAGACATGAGATTTGGGAGGGGCCAGGGGCAGAATGATACAGTTTGGCTCTGTGTCCCCACCCAAATCTCATCTTGTAGCTCCCATAATTCTCTCTCTCTGTTTTTTTTTTTTTTTTTTTTTAATTATACTTAAATTCTGGGATACATGTGCAGAACGTGCAGGTTTGTTACATAGGTATACACGTGCCATGGTGGTTTGCTGCACCCATCAACCCATCATCTACATTAAGTATTTCTTCTAAGGCTATCCCTCCCCTAGCCTCCCACCCCCTGACAGGCCCTGGTGTGTGATGTTCCCCTCCCTGTGTCAATGTGTTCTCATTGTTCAACCCCCAATTACGAGTGAGAACATGTGGTGTTTGGTTTTTGGTTCCTGTGTTAGTTTGCTGAGAATGATGGTTTCCAGCTTCATCTGTGTCCCTGCAAAGGATATGAACTCATCCTTTTTGATGGCTGCATAGTATTCTATGGTATATATATGCCACATTTTCTTCATCCAGTGTATGATTAATGGGTATTTGGGTTGGTTCCAAGTCTTTGCTATTGTGAACAGTGCTGCAATAAACATATGTGTATATGTGTCTTTATAGTAGAATGATTTATAATCCTTTAGATATATACCCAGTAATGGGATTGCTGGGTCAAATGGTATTTCTAGTTCTAGATCCTTGAGGAATCACCACACTGTGTTCCACAATGGTTGAACTAATTCACACTCCCACCAACTATGTAAAAGCATTCCTATTTCTCCACATCCTCTCCAGCATCTGTTGTTTCCTGACTTTTTAATGATTGCCATTCTAACTGGTGTGAGATGGTATCTCATTGTGGTTTTGATTTGCATTTCTGTAATGACCAGTGATGATGAGCTTCTTTTCATGTGTTTGGTGGCTCCATAAATGTCTTCTTTTGAGAAGTGTCTGTTCATATCCTTTGCCCACTTTTTGATAGGGTTGTTTTTTCTTGTAAGTTTGTTTTAATTCTTTGTAGATTCTGGATATTAGCCCTTTGTCAGATGGACAGATTGCAAAAATTTTCTCCCATTCTGTAGATTGCCTGTTCACTCTGATGATAGTTTCTTTAGGTGTGCAGAAGTGCTTTAGTTTAATTAGATCCCATTTGTCAATTTTGGCTTTTGTTTCTGTTGCTTTTGGTGTTTTAGTCATGATATCTTTGCCCATGCCTATGTCCTGAATGGTATTGCCTAGGTTTCTTCTAGGGTTTTTATGGTTTTAGGTCTTATGTTTAAGTCTTTAATCCACCTTAACTTTTGTATAAGGTGTAAAGAAGGGGTTCAGTTTCAGTTTTCTGCATATGGCTAGCCACTATCCCCAACACCATTTGTTAAATAGGGAATCCTTTCCCCTTTGCTTGTTTTTGTCAGGTTTGTAAAATATCCGATGGTTGTAGATGTGTGGTGTCATTTCTGAAGTCCCTGTTCCGTTCCATTGATGTATATATCTATTTTGGTACCAGTACCATGCTGTTTTGGTTACTGTAGCCTTGTAGTATAGTTTGAAGTCAGGTAGCATGATGTCTCCAGCTTTGTTCTTTTTCTTAGGATTGTCTTGGCTATATGGGCTCTTTTTTGGTTCCATATGAAATTTAAAGTAGTTGTTTCTAATTCTGTGAAGAAAGTCAATGGTAGCATGATGGGGATAACATTGAATCTATACATTACTTTGGGCAATATGACCATTTTCATGATATTGATTCTTCCTTTCCATGAGCATGGAATGTTTTTCCATTCGTTTGTGTCCTCTCTTATTTCCTTAAGCAGTGGTTTGTAGTTCTCCTTGAAGAGATCCTTCACATCCCTTGTAAGTTGTATTTCTAGGTATTTTATTCTCTTTGTAGCAATTGTGAATGGGCATTCACTCTGATTTAGCTCTCTGTCTGTTATTGGTATATAGAAATGCTTGTGATTTTTGCACACTGATTTTGTGTTCTGAGACTTCCCTGAAGTTGCTTATCAGCTTAAGGAGATTTTGCATTGAGATGATGGGGCTTTCTAAATATACAATCATGTCATCTGGAAACAGAGAAAATTTGACTTTCTCCTCTCCTGTTTGAATACCTTTATTTCTTTCTCTTGCCTGACTGCCCTGGCCAGAACTTCCAATACTATGTTGTATAGGAGTGGTGAGAGAGGGCATCCTTGGCTGGTACCACTTTTCAAAATGAATGCTTCCAGCTTTTGCCCATTCACTATGATACTGGCCGTAGCTTTGTCATAAATAACTTTTATTATTTTGAGATACGTTCCATCAGTAGCTACTTTATTGAGAGTTTTTAGCATGAAGGGGTGTTGAATTTTATTGAAGGCCTTTTCTGCATCTATTGAGATAATCATGTGGTTTTTGTCATTGGTTCTGTTTATGTGATGGAATACATTTATTGATTTGCATATGTTCAGCCAGCCTTGCATCCCAGGGATGATGCCAACTTGATCATGGTGGATAAGCTTTTTGATGTGCTGCTGGATTCAGTTTGCCAGTATTTTATTGAGTGAGGGTTGTTGCACTGATGTCCTTCACAGATATTGGCCTGAAATTTTCTTTTTCTTTTTTTTTTAATGTCTCTGCCAGGTTTTGGTATCAGGATGATGCTGGCCTCACAAAATGAATTAGGGATGAGTCCGTCTTTTTCTATTGTTTGGAATAGTTTCAGAAGAAATAGTATCAGCTCCTCTTTGTACTTTTGGTAGAATTTGGCTGTTAATTCATCTGGTCCTGGGCTTTTTTTGGTTGGTAGTTCTTAATTACTGCCTCAATTTCAGAACCTGTTATTGGTCTATTCAGGCATTTGACTTCTTCCTGGTTTAGTCTTGGGAGAGTGCATGTGTCCAGGAATTTTTCCATTTCTTCTAGATTTTCTAGTTTATTCGTGTAGAGGGGCTTATAGTATTCTGCGTTGGTAGTTTGTATTTCTGTGGGATCAGTGCTTATATCCTGTTTATCCTTCTTTTGTCTATTTTATTCTTCTCTCTTTTCTTCTGTATTAGTCTGCCTAGTGGTCTATCTATTTTGTTAACCTTTTCAAAAATCCAGCTCCTGAATTAATTGATTTTGAAGGGTTTTTCATGTCTCTATCTCCTTCAGTTCTGCTCTGATCTTAGTTATTTCTTGTCTTCTGCTAGCTTTTGAATTTGTTTTCTCTTCCCTCTCTAGTTCTTTTAATTGTGATGTTAGGGTGTCGATTTTAGATCTTTTTTGCTTTCTGCTGTGGGCATTTAGTGCTATATGTTTCCCTCTAAACACTGCTTTAGCTGTGTCCCGGAGATTCTGGTACATTGTGTCTTTGTTCTCATTGGTTTCAAATAACTTATTTATTTCTGCCTTAATTTTGTTATGTACCCAGTAGTCATTCAGGAGCAGTTTGGTCCGTTTCCTTGTAGTTGTGCTGCTTTGAGTGAGTTTCTTAATCCTGAGTTCTAATTTGATTGCACTGTGGTCTGACAGACTGTTATGAGTTCTGTTCTTTGTATTTGCTGAGGAGTATTTACTTCAGAAAGGCAGTCTTCAAGCTCTGAGATTCTTTCCTTCTATTGGCCTATTATGCAATTAATACTGTGAGCACATTATTAAATTCTTGTAGTGTTTTTCAACTATACCAGGATGGTTTTTTTGTTCTCTTTACTGCCTATTTTGTCTGTCAGCTCCTGCAATGTTTATCATGATTTTTAGTTTTGTTTCATTGTGTTACAACATGCTCCTTTTGCCAGTGAACTTCATTCCTATCCATCGTCTGAAATCTACGTCTGTCACTAAAGCCATCTCAGCCTCAGCCCCGATGCAAACACTTGCTGGAGAGGTGATGTGGTAATTTGGAGGAAAGAGGGAACTCTGGGTTTCTGTTTTCAGTGTTCTTACACTTCTTTTTTTTTTTCTCCTCTTTGTGGGCTTACCTACCTTCAGTCTTTGAGGCTGCTGACCTTTGGATTGGTTTTTCTTTTAACAGTCTGACCACCTTTCTGTAGCTTTTATTGACCCACTTGTCCTTCAGGAGCATATTGTGTAATTCCCATCTATTTGTGTAGTTTCCAAAATTCGTTTTTATTGATTTCTAATTTTCTCCTAGTGTCTTCAGAGACGATGATATTATGTCAATGTTTTTGAATATTTTAAGACTTGTTTTGTGACTTAATATATGGTGTATTCTTGAGAGTGATTCATGTGCTGAGGAAAAGAATGTGTATTTTGTAGCCATTGGATGAAATGTTTTGTAAATACCTATTAGAACCATTTGGTCTATAGTGCAGATGAAGTCTGATCTTTCTTTGTTGATTTTCTTTCTGGAAGACCTGTTCAATGCTGAAAGTGATGTGTTGAAATATCCAGCTATTTTCTTTTTATTGGGGTCTATCTCTCTCCTTAGTTCTAATAATGTTTTCTTTATATATCTGACTGCTCCAGTGTTGGGCATATATATTTATAATTGTTATATTCTTTTGCTGAATTGACCCCTTTATTATTATATATTGACCTTCTTTGTCTCTTATAGTTTATTGACCCCTTTATTATTATATATTGACCTTCTTTGTCTCTTATAGTTTTTATCTAAAATCTAGTTGGTTTGATAAAAACATAGTGACTCTTGCTCTTTTTTTTGTTACCATAGGCATAAAATATCCTTTTCCCTCCCTTTATTTTCAGTCTATGTGTGTCTTTATAGGTGAAGAATGTTCCTTGCAGGCAACAGATCACAGATCAATGTGTCTGTCTTTTTAATCCATTCAGCCTCTCTCTGTCTTTTTTGTTTTTTGAGACAGTGTCGTGCTCTGTCACTCAGTCTGGAGTGCAGTGGTGAAATCTTGGCTCACTGCAACCTCTGCCTCCCTGGTTCTAGTGATTCTCCTGCGTCAGCCTCCTGAGTACTTGAGACTACAGAGATGCATCACCACATTCGGCTAATTTTTGTATTTTTAGGGGTGACAGAGTTTCACTGGTTTGGCTAGACTGGTCTCAAACTCCTGAGTGCAGGTGATCCACCTGCCTCAGCCTCCCAGTGTTAGGATTAGAGGTGTGAGCCACCATGCCCAGCCCTATCTCTGTCTTTTGATTGGAGAGTTCAGTCCATTTACATTCAATGTTATTATTGGTAAGTAAATATTTTCTCCTGCCATTTTGTTATTTGTTTTCTGGTTCTTTTGTTGTTTTTCTTTTCTTGTCTTGTCTTTTATTTAGTGATGCTGATCTTCTCTGGTGATATGATTTATTTTCTTTTAATTTTTTATTGTATCTGTTGTTTTTGTTTGTTTGTTTGTTTGAAGTCATTAGGAGGCTTGCAAATGGCATCTTACAAGGGATTATTTTAAGTGGATAGCAATTTAACACTGTGCACAAATAAAGAAGGAAAAAGAAGTCTAATAAAATCTCTATGCCTTAACTTTGTCCTCCTAATTTTTCAGCTTTTGTTTTTTCTATTTATATTTTATTTTACTGCATATGTCTTGAAAAGTTGTTGTAGGTATTATTTTTGATTGGTTCATAATTTAGTCTTACTTCTTAGGATAATAGTTTACACATGACAGTTACAGTGTTATAATATTTTGTGTTTTTCTGTGTACTTACTCTTACCAGTGAGTTTTGCACCTTCAGGTAATTACTTATTGCTCATAAATGTTCTATTTTCTTATTGAAGTACTCCCTTCAGCATTTTTTGGTAGGACATGTCTGGTGATAATGAAATCTCTTTGCTTCTGAATGTACTTAGAATTATGGAAAAATAAAATAGAATAATTAAAATAAATAAAAATAAATATAAAAAGAAATTCCTAAGCTTTTGTTTGTCTGAGAAACTCTTTTTTTCTCAGTCATGTTTAAGGGATATTTTCATCAGATATATGTCCTTGGGTAAAAGCTTTTTTATGCTTTAGCACTTTAAATATGTCATGCCACTCTCTTCTGGCCTGTAAGGTTTCCACTGTAAGGTCTGCTCCTCATTTGTATGTTATTTGTTTCTTTTCTCATGCTGCTTTTAGTATCCTTTCTTTATCCCTGATCTTTGAGAGTTTATTAAATGCCTTGAGGTAGTCTCCTTTGAGGTAAATCTGTTTGGTCTTCTATAACCTTCTTATACTTAAATATTTATATATTTCTCTAGGTTAGGAAAGTTCTCTTTTATTATTTCTTTGAATAAACTTTCACCCCCCCCTTCCTCTTCAAGGCCAATAACTCTTAGATTTAGCCTTTTAAAACTATTTTCTACATCCCATAGGTAAGCTTGTTTTTTATCCTTTTTTTTTTTGTCATTTCTGACTGTGTTTTCTTTTTTCCCTTCCTCTCTCTCTCTCTCTCTCTCTCTCTCTCTCTCTCTCTCTCTCTCTCTCTCTCTCTCTCTTTCTTCTCTCTCTTTCTGTCTTACTCTGTCACCCAGGCTGGAGTGCAGTGGTGTGATCTTGGCTCCCTGCAACCTTCACTTCTTGGGTTCAAGCGATTCTCCTGCCTCAGCCTCCTGAGTAGCTGGGATTGCAGGTGTCTGCCACCATGCCTGGCTAATTTTTTTTTTTTTTTTTTTTTTTTTTTTTTTTTTTTTTTTTTTTTTTTAGTAGAGATGGGGCTTCACCATGTTGGCCAGGCTGGTCTTAAACTTCTGACTTCAAGTGATCCTCTCACCTCGGCCTCCCAAAGTGCTGGGATTACAAATGTGAGCCACCATGCCTGGCCCTGACTGTATTTTCAGATAGCCTGCCTTCAGGCTCATTAATTCTTTCTGCTGCTTTATCAGTTTTGCTATTGAAAGACATGCATTCTTCAGTATTCCAATTGCATTTTTCACATCCATGATTTCTACTTGATTCAATTATTTCAATCTCTTTGTTAAATTTATGTGATAGAAGTCTGATTTCTTTCTTTGTGTTCTCTTGAATATCTTTGAGTTTCCTCGAAACAGGTATTTTGAATTCTCTGTCTGAAAGGTCATATATCTCTGTTTTTTCAGGATTGCTCCCTGGTTATTTAGTTCATTCAGTGTAGTCATGTTTTCCTCGATTGTCTTAATAGTTGTAGGTGTTTGCCTGTGTCTTGGTAGTGAAGAGTTAGATATTTATTTTAGTCTTTGCAGTCTGGCTTTATTTGCACCCGTCCTTCTTCAGAAGGCTTTCCAGATAGTTGAAAGGACTCAGGAGTTGTGATATAATTTAGTCCATTCCTAAAGAACTGAGGGTCCTGGGGGTTTAAGCATGTCAATGCAGTCTTTTATTTCATTATTAACTGAAGAAAAAATGATGCACTTACAGATTCTTTAAGATTCTGAAATAAAAGAAGTCAGAAAGAGCCAAGTCAGGACTGTAAGGTGGATGCCTAATGATTTCCCACTGAAACTCTCCCAACATTCCCCTTGTTTGGTAAGAATGAGTGGGAGCATTGTTGTGGTGAAGAAAGATTTTCTTGTGATGACTTCCTGGGCATTTTTATGCTAAATCTTTGGCTAACCCTAAATACTCTAATAATAAACAGGTATTATTGTGCTTTGATCCTCCAGAAAGTCAAGAAGCAAAATGACTTGAGCAACCCAAGAAACTGTGTCCATGACCTTTGCTCTTGACTGGTCCACTTTTGCTTTGACTGGGCCACTTCGGCCTCTTTGTTGCCATTGTTTTGATTGTGTTTGTCTTCAAGATAGTTCTGGTAAAGCCTCATTTTGTCTCCTGTTACAAGTCTTTGAAGCAATGCTTTAGGATGTTGATCCCACTTGTTTATAATTTCCATTGAAAACTCTGCTCTTGTCTGCAGCTGATCTGGGTGCAATGGTTATGGCACTCATCAAGTGTAAAGTTTGCTAAACTTTAATTTTTAGTCAGAATTGTGTATGCTGAAACAGTTGAGATGTCTGTTGTGTTGGCTATTGTTTCTGCTCCTCTCCAACTAGAGCATGAACAAGATGAATTTTTTTCTTCACAAATTAATGTGGATGGTCTGCTGCCATGGGCTTCATCTTCAATGTTGTATTGTCCCTTCTTAAAATGAGTTATTCATTTTCAAATATCTATATTTTTGGTGGCGTTGTTCCTGTAATCTTTTCAAAAAGCATCAGTGATTTCACTATTCTTTCACTCAAGCTTCACTATAATATTGACATTTGTTCTTGCTTCAAATTTAGCAGACTTCATGTTGCTATGATAGGGACTTATCATTCTGAGTGCCTCAATCTAAATCCTGTTCAGACATGTTATAACAGCATGGGTTTATTTTGATGTAAAAAAATTTTGAATTCTGTGGATAGTTTTATTATAATATGCATTTTCCATGAACTATTTGAAGTTCCCTATTATATGGTGTAAAGTAGGGGTTCAAGTTCATTCTTTTGTATGTGGAGATCCAGTTGTAACAGCACTATCTATTGAAGAGACTTTTTTCCCATTGGTTGAACATGGCACCCTAGTAAAAAATTATTTGGCCATAGATATATGTGTTTATTTCAGGCTTCTTATTTCTGTTGCATTGTCTATGTGTCTGTCCTTATGCTAGTAGCACACTGTTTTAATCACTAGTTTAGTAGTAGGGTTTGATATTGAGAAATGTGAATCTTAATTTGTTCTGCTTCTTCAAGATTATTTTGGCTATTTAGGGCCCCTTGCAGTTTCATATGAATTTGAAGATCAGCTTTTTTCATAAATGCAAAAATGCTATTGGAATATTGAAATCATGTTGAATCTGTAAATCACTTTGGGTAATATTGACATCCTAACACTATTAAATATTTCCATCCATGAGCACCAGATATCTCTGTTTATTTAGGTTTTCTTTAATTTCTTTCAAGAAGGTTTTGTAGTTTTCAGTGTGTAAGTCTTTTACTTCATTAGTTAAATTTATTTCTAGGTATTCTTTATTGTAAATAAAAGTGCTTTCTTAATTTCCTGTGTATTTATCTTATACGCTATAGCTTTGCTAAATTTATTTATTAGCTATTATTTCCTTCTTTTTTATTTTTATTTTTTGAGACACAGTCTTACTCTGTCACCCAGGCTGGAGTGCAGTGGTACGATCATAGCCTTGAACTCCTGGGTGTTTATGTGATGCTCCTGCCTAAGCCTCCCAAGTAGCTGGGACTTTAGCCACACACCAGCATGCCCAGCTAATTAAATTTTTTTTTGTGTGTGTGTGGAGATGGGGTCTTGCTATGTTTCCCAAGCTGGTCTTGAACTAGCCTCAAGTGATCTTTCTGCATTGGCCTCCCAAAGTGCTGGGATTATAGGCATGAGCCCACACTTCTGGCTCTAGGTGCTTTCTTGTGGATTCCTTTGAATTTTCTTTATATAGGAACACATCATCTGTGAATAGTTTCACTGCACTATCTGTGATACTATCACTTCTTCCTTCGTAATTTGGATGACTTTTATTTCTTATTTGTCTAATTTCTATGACTAGAATTTCCAGTATAGTGTTGAAAAGCAGTGGTGAAATCAGGAATCCTGTGCCTAATCTTGCGGGAAAAACTGTCAGTCTTTCATTAAGTATGAGGTTAGTTGTGAGTTTTTTATAAATGTATTTTATGTTTAGGAAGTTTCCTTCTATTCCAAATATTTTGAGTGTTGTCATGAAAGTTGTTGGGGCACTGGTATTCTTAGCCTGTCTTGCCTTGGGTAGAACTCTCCCCTATGGTTGTGGGCTGGTGAATGAAGAATCTCAAAGTTCTAAGTCGCTCCTGCCTAGGATAGAGCTCCTGTCATGTGGAACTAGAGAGGGGTTAAAAATGTTGGCGGCCTGCCACTCCAGGGCAGATACTGAAGTCTTCACTGGTAAGAAGTAGGGAGAAGGAGTCTGTGTTTTTGGCTGCACCCACTTGGAGTAGAGCTTGGATCAGGCTGAGCTGGTGGAGTGGAGGGAAAATGGAGGGAGCAGGCTGTGTTTCAAGTGCTAGAGTCTTACTGTTCATAGTGAGATTTGATAGATTTTCTTGAATCATTGTTTCATTTGCTATGTGCTCTTAAGACAATTTTCAGAGACTTAAAATATTTATTTTGAAAATATTGTTTTACCAGTTATGATGCTTTTGCTGGGGGGAGTGTCTGTGGAATTCCTTACACCACCATTCTAGAACTAATCTCCTTTGGCCATTATTTCTTCAAAATATTTTTCTGCCCCCTTTTCTTGAGGACTACAATTACACTTATATTAAACAGCTTGAGGATGTGCCAGAGTTCACTGATTATCGGTTCTATTTGTCTTTTTTTCCGTTTCATTTTAGGTAGTTTCTAAACTATCTAAACTTGCTATGTGATGAAGCACTAAATTATTTTCCTGCAGTGTCTAATCATCTGTTAATACCATCTGGCATGTTTCTTCACCTCTGTCATTTTTTTTTAATCCTTCATCTTTCTCCTTAACATATTTATATTTTCTTCTACCTTTTGGAACACATCGAAAATTGATATAATAACTGTTTTAATACTTTTTCTACAAATTCCATTGTCCCTATTACTTCTGGGTCTGGCTTTACTGATTTACTTTTCTCTTCTTCATTGGTTGTATTTTACTGCTCCTTCGAGTGCCTGGCAATTTTTTATTGTATGCCAGATAGTGTGAAATTTGTCATGTTGGGTGCTAGATATGTTTGTTATCATTAATATTGAGTTTCATTCTGAGATGTAGTGAAGTTACTTGTGAACAATTTGATCCTTATAAGGTTTGTTTCTAAGCTTTTCTGGGCAGGTCCAGAACACTCTTTAGCTTAGGCATAAAATTTCCCTACTACTCACTACATAAAACCCTTGTGAATTTTCTAGCCCATTGTCCATGTATTACCAGGTTTTCACCCTCTGGTGGAGGGTAAAATGAACTGTTTCTGGCACTGTATAAGGTCCAGAGGTTGTTTCCCATACTGCTTTTGGGTGGTTCTTTAGGTTCCCCACTTTGGAGAGCCACTGCCATGTAGTATTAATTAACACACAATTAAAAGAGCTATTAAAACTTTCAGCATGCACCTTCCAAGATCCAATAAATAACAGAGGGTTTCAGAGTAAAAATGAGCATAATGCTTATAATATAAAATTTTCTTTGAAAACCCATTTCTGACATTTAAAAACCAATGTCAGTGTTACTAAAAATAACACTGACATGAGCTAAATATGCTAACATCTATCATCTTAAGGCTCCTTTAATGTGATGAAAAACATTTGGCCCCTTGTTGTTTGAAGAGAGGATTTTATATAGTACCTGTTGTGTACATAGCCCATTTCTCTGATATTCTTAGCAACGACCATACTGCTGCTCACATCTAACTGCTCCAAAGCCTCAGGTAATGGAGTGGAAGATTGTGGAAATAACAAATTATGAAAATAAAATAAACTCAGTAATAGACTTTGTATTAATTGGTAACTTGTAGCCCAGTTTCACCGTGTAGCCCAGGGTCACATTCGAGTGCACTTATTTGATTTGATGATTCTATAAAGATGGGACACAGTTTAAGGTAGGAATTCTCAACTAACTTATGTAATTTCAGAGTCATTTAAAACACTCTGAAACTGTAAAATTGTGTGTGCACATGTGCGTGTGTGTATGTGTGCCTGCGTATGCTTGTATTTTTATGTGGAGAGTGTCCATAGCTTTTTTCAGATTCTGAAAGGGGCGCATGACCAAAATAATGTTTTAGGCAACCTCAAATGAGTTCAGGCACTCTCCCTTTCTCCTATCTTCCCTTTCTTTCTTGTTAACAGTGTTAGCAAAGATGATAGCTTATGGCAGTGACAATTACTATGAAGAAGTAGACTTAAGATCTAGATTGTGCAACATAAGAGAGACTCCATATTATATACAGTTTTCGATTTAGAAACTGGGACTGTAGTGTCTACACCCTTTGTAAATAGCCACATAGATGCAAACTTGTTTCTGATTACTTTGGCTGAACTGAGGTTGTCCAAAACTTACAAGTGAATAAAGAGTAGAAACCTTATAAGTTCATGACAAATGAAAGTATTTCAAAATAATGTTCAGTAATAGGTGCTCCAGGTGGTTCTGTTAAGATAATCAGTGAGGCAATGGTAGAAATGCATGTCCGAAGTTGTCTCTTGGTTATTATTCAGCTAATAAGGTAGACATAGAAGAGGTAAATTAATTTCACCCTCAACAAAACTACAATTTTTATAGATTGAAAATACGTAAGTAGAAAATAGAAGGCCTCAAAGTTTAGGGGAAATGACAATCAAGTGGAAAGTGGGTTAAAAATGTTAGTGTTTCCTATCTCATCTCGCCTCATTTCCCCAGTATTCCCCTTTGATCTTTTATATTTTACAGGACCTTCAATATGTAGAATGTGGTAGCCGACCACACACACAGACTTTTTGTGATTCAGAGTTAACTTCAGATTTGCATTTGTATTGGGTCTGTCTGAACCACATTATTCTAATAAGTGCTTTCTAATTGTCCAGGCTAATTTATATATAACATGACAGTGGATTGGTAAGTATAACCTAATCATAATTTTTGACTAATTATTACTACATTCTTTAATGTTCCAATAACAAAACTTTTGCTTTGCCTGTGTAGTGATTTGTGTTTTATTTTCATTGAACTTCTTATATGCTATATCCAGATTTATTTTAGAGTTTGCCAACACTTTCAGGATCTGGGTCTGAGACTGTGCTAATGTGCAAAATTGATATGAGTACTTCAGTTCAAGTTTATGAGAATATTTTTTTCAAAACCATAAACATTCAGATTCTTTCTTTTAAAAATGTTTGCTGAAAATGTACTTTTTGTTGTCACAATTGTTTTACCCCTCTAGATTTGGAAGTCTAAACACTGACATATTTTGCTACTGTGCAAAAATGAATATTGTAATATTAAAAGACAAACTGACTAATTGTTCAATATCACTGGACATAGTGAGAACATTAGATTTGAAAAATATTGCTTATAACATAAAGAAAATGCATGTGAATATATTTGCACATTCCCGTATAAAACATTATATATTTTTATTTATATCTATAAAGTTTCCTTTTAGACATTTATGCCTTAAATTTCCTCAGTAACCTTTACTTAAATAAGATTCTTGTACAGAAGTTTCCTCTTTTATGCCTTTTTTAAATCTAGAAAAATATCAGTTGTCCTTTTGTCAGAGGCATTTGAACCAGAGCGACTCCATCTTGAATAGGGCTGGGTAAAATGAGACTGAGACCTACTGGGTTGCATTCCCAGGTGGTCAGGCATTATGTCACAGGATGAGGAGGACGTCAGCACAAGATACAGGTTACAGAGACCTTACTGACAAAACAACATGTGGTAAAGAAGCTGGCCAAATTCCACCAAAACTAAGATGGCAATGAAAGGGACCTGGTCATTCTCATTATATGCTCATTGTAATGATTAGCATGCTAAAAGACACTCCCACCAGTGCCTTGACAGGTTACAAATGCCATGGCAACACAAGGAAGTTACCTTATATGGTTTAAAAAGGGGAGGAACCCTCAGTCCTGGGAATTGCCCACTCCTTTCCTGGAAAGCTCATGAATAATTTACCCCTTGTTTAGCACGTAATTAGGAAATGACCACAAAAGTGGCCAGTCAGCAGCTCTTGGGTCTGCTCTGCCTATGGAGTAGTCATTCTTTTGTTTCTTTACTTCTCTAATAAACTTGCTTTCACTTTATGGATTCGCCTTGAATTTTTATTTGTGTGAGATCCAAGACCCCTCTCTTGGGGTCTGGATTGGGGCCCCTTTTCAGTAACATCTTCCTGGTAACCATGAAAGGATGACACTGAGGAGACCCCCGACCCAAAGGAAATAAACTGCAACACCAATTGGTGACTTTGGGTAAGTGGGGTGCATTTTACCTGGGTAAAGGGTGTGATTGCGTTAGAGGCCCAACTTAGGGGAGTTATACTCTCTCCTAAGATGGAGTGGGTTAAAGGACCCTCTTATGAAAAAGGCAAGCATGCTTAAACTAACTTGTGTTCGAGGCCAAACTTACGAAGATTAGAGTCCTTCCTAAGATTTAGGGGGTTAGAGATCCTGCTCAGGAAAGTCCCTCTCAACTAAAAATTGATTTGGCATTATGGAATGTTAACCACTATTCTCTTTGGATTAATCTGTCTTGCACTCTTTGCTAATGGCTATGGGTGACAGGGTTAGGCATGTACAGGATCTTGGGACATGGGAAGCTTTTATCTTCCCAAAAGGGGAAACTTGAGAGCTGATGGGACTGCTGGAAAAGATCCCTTTGCCACTGACAAGTGGCCACCTGAACTTTTGATTCCATGTCACTGCAGTGGGTGGGTCTTTCTCTGGCCTCCCTGAGCTCTTCACCTTTCCCACTCTGCCACAGGCAATGCTTTTTTCTCTGTCTTTCTCACCTTTCCCTTTCCTATATTTTCTGTTAATCAGGGTGACCATCTTGCCCAAAGACCGTATGTTAACTCCTGGTTGTTTGTTGGATTAAAGATGACAGGGCCAATCTGGAGGCAAGTTTGAGCTTTGCCAGTTTGACATTGGATACTAAGTGGAGTGGCTGCTGTAGCAAATCTTGTGTACTTTGTGCTATAAATTTGTCTTTCTGTATCACTCTGTCATAAAGAGGAATACCTTAGGATAGAACATGGGTTTAGGCCTCCATAAGCCTGCTGTTCAAGATAGCCCAGCAAACTGGTCAGTTACCAACTTTGCCGCGGGTCCCTGTTGGGGAAAAACTGGATGAAGTTTCCCTTTAGTCTTGTTTTATGTCTTTGGGAGCTTGACCTTGTAGCCACATGGTGGTCTTTTCTCTTGGTTTCTGCCATCCAGCAGACAGAAATTTTGGGATGCATGTCATAGCTAGCTCTATAAATTATCTTGAACAGTTAACAACCATTGTAAGCTCAAAATTGGCTGCTCTAGGCTCCTTCTGGGAAGGGCAATGGAAACTGCCCAATCCTGTAGCTTTGTAGCTTAGTAGCTAAGGCTTTGTCTTTTCACAATGGTGGCCTGGGTTCAGGGTTCAATCCTGGCTTAGGGAATGAGTCCTTTCTCATTTGATATCTCTGTAACCTTTACCATTTGTTGATTCTCTTCCCCTCCACGGATCATTTTGAATTTTCCTTTCTCTGAGCACCTGGGAGGTTACCTTTGGTACAATTCAAAAGTCAGAAATATTGGTTGTTTGGCATGGCAAAAGTTGGGTAATAAGAAATTTTTAAAACTTTTTTTTTAAAAGTGCTATATCTAAAAGTCTCCTTATTCAAGTTCTAATAGCCTGGGACTCCTTGGGAAAAACAGAGGAGGTGCCACAGTCCCCATTTTGGGAAAACCCTCTGTTTTCATCATGAAACCCCAGGAATTAAAAGCAAATAGATCCCTCTCAAAATCTAAGGCTCTGTTCTATTTTGCATTGCATTATCTGACATTTTTTACTTTTGGGGGTATCAGAAGTTACTTTACATTATGACAGAACTTTGGTGTGTAATAACTAGGTAGGAAATATAGTTTTGGAGATAACTAATGAAAGTTATAGGGGGATACTCAGCTCCTTGCACCTTTGGATCAAAGTAGTATGCTCTTGGCCACCCAGAAGGTATGGAGATGTTCCCCTGCCCACTGAGAGATAAGCCTCCCATAGGGGATGGGCTAATCAAAGAATAGGCTAATTGGCTTTGGATTGCTTTGCAAAAAAATACATGGTAAAATTATTGCACTGTCTTTTTCTGTAGCACTTCTCTTTTGGGGATCCAGTATCCAGTATAAAAATGGGACTCTTAATTTTTGGAATTTGTTTTTGCCTTCCATCTGTGCCTGCTTATTAGGCTGTAGAAACTGTAATGCTTTCCTGGCCCTGTTCCTCCAAGGGCTCCACCCAGAAGCTAGTAATCTAATTAAGAAATGGGAGAATGAAAACCCTTACAACTATTGAATCTTCTGTGTGTCTGTGTATTTATATGTGATGTGTGTGTAATATGAAAGAGCATTGACTAGTTGGCTTTTTAAAAAAGAGCTTAAATATTTTATCAGAAAAATAAAAATCATTATGCTTTTAGTTTACATGACTTTAGTAATTGTTGGGAAATAAAACATTTTACATGCACGGTGTGTAAGGATAGTGAAATACGTTTTTGGTAAAAGATTATAAAAAGGCATGGGAATATGGATTTTTCTGCCTAAAGGGTTAAAGGATTATTTTAAGTTAGATAGGATAAAGCTGAAGGTTTGAGCAAGTTGTGGAAGGTTTGTGAAAAATTAATTTTGTGAAAGAAATTGTGTGTGAACATTTTGGCTAAAATTAAAAGGGAATTGTTTAGATCTTCCATAAATTGAACATTGGAATAAAAGCATAACACCTTTTGCTTAGAGGATTGATCTTTTTTTTAACAAAAATTTGTAAAGCATTATAAAAGGTTAATGAAAATCTTAACCTTATGGTCAAACATTAAAATTGGGTAGATTTGTCTATCAGGTATTATTGAAAATTGGGGTTTACATTAATAGTACACTAATGCAAAAGGTGAAATTTGGATTTCTCTCTTGAACAAGATTTTTATATAATATTAAAGGATAATAAAAATTTTTGTTTGCCTTTTGAATAAACTGCAGGAAAAAGAAGGGAAAGAAAAGAGAGAGGTTGTTTGGAAAGCTAAGTCTTCCATCTTCACGAGTAAAGGTTTTTGCCTTAAAAAAAATTTAAGTTATCAATTTGGCTAGATAACAAAATAGAATCCCAGGTTATCATAAGTTATGGTAACCCTGAAAAAACTTTCAAGACTCTCATGGAGAGCTGAAATATTCATGAATATCAAGTAGAACAGGAGTTAACTGCATGGACTAAACTAAAAGTCTGAAGTAGTATTTTTAAACTTTTTGCTTACAATGTTGCTGATCATTTGTTTTGTTTTTCAGAGTCAAGGAAAGTTTTTCTGAGCTCTTTACAGCTTTTAAAAATTGAATAAAATACACTCCAGTGAACAAAATTTGGAGCATATTTGTTTCTCTCTACTTTCTCTAGAATTTGGAAACTATTTGTGAGTATTCTTAATTTATGGAAATACAGTTATTTGCATAAGTGCAATAGGAATGTTTTCTTTTGCAGCAGGACACAATTGGAGAATCTGGTTTTACCAAGGCTTTGACTGGAATGGCATGCTTCTTTTTAAGGAATTAAACTTAACTTGTAGATCCAATAAAAGCCCCTTGGGAAAACTGGCCTCATGCCTTTTCTGCAAAGTCCCTGTTGAGGGTTTCTAACCTGTGGTAAGTAAAGAATGTCACTTTCTGATAGGCTTAGCAGGTTCAAGTTATCTTGGGACCTCAAGAGGAGAGGAATTTACTCAATTCATTGGTATTTGAGGGTACGAACCCATGGCTGGGTTCAGCTTAAAAAAATTCGTATCTGAGATTCCTTATGAAACAGAGTTTCATCAAAGCCAATTTAAAATGCCTATGTGGAAAAAAAATTATTCTTGCTGCACTTTATACAAATATTCAGGCCAATTATAAGACTAAGGCTTATTTTTGCAGATGAATTGGTCCTATTATAATTTGTCTTTAGTAAAAATGGGAAACTGGAGAGAGAACAATTATGTTTCAAGAACTATGGTACACCTGTTATTAGATTCTAGTCTCATTGGTTGTTTTTGAGTTTTTTTTTTTTTCCTGCAATTTAGACTAACCCTGCTTGTTCCTGTGAACCAATCCATAATCTCTGACTGCTGCACAGAAGAAACAAGAGGGATGCGTAGTCAAAAATCAGGATCTATATTCTAATTCTGGGCACACTGGAATCAGCTGGCAACCCCATATCAGCTTGGTTCCAACAGTTGCCCAGTTCATGGAAAACCTTCTTATTTAGTTTACTTGAGATAGTATTACTTATTTTGCTTTACTGTTATGGAATATATTGCTGTTGTAAGCTGTTGTAGGAATACAGGATAAGCTTACTAAATGTTTCATTTAAATGGAACACTTTTTAATATTCCAGATATCACCTTTTGTCAGAGTTATAAATGGCCCTCACCATACTGACACTTTCTGACTGAGCTCCTCTCTACCCCAACTACAGGAGACCCTAATAGTTAGGCAGGAATATCATCACCCCTATTCAGCCAGAAAAAGTTACAGAAGATGGATCTTCGTCCCTCTACAAACCTTAGGATTAAATGTTCTCTTATGAAAAGGAGGGGAAAAATATGTCAGAGCCATTTGAATCAGAGTGACTCCATCTTGAATAGGGGCTGGGTAAAATGAATCTGAAACCTACTGGGCTGCATTCCCAGGTGGTTAGGAATTCTAAGTCACAGGATGAATAGGAGGTCAGCACAAGATATAGGTCACAAAGACCTTGCTGATAAAATAGCATGTGGTAAGGAAGCTGGGCAAATCCCACCAAAACCAAGATGGTAATGAAAATGACCTGGTTATCCTCACTGCTTACTATATGCTAATTATAATGCCTTAGCACTATAAAAGATACTCCCACCAGCATCATTACAGTTTACAAATACCATGGCAATGTAAGAAAGTTACAGTATATGGCCTAAAAATGGGAGGAATCCTCAGTTCCTGGAATTGCCCACCCCTTTTCTGGAAAACTCATGGATAATCCACCCCTCCTATAGCATACAATCAGGAAAAGACTATAAAAGTGGCCAGCCAGCAGCCCTCAGGGCTGCTCTGGATATGGAGTAGTCATTCTTTTGTTTCTTTACTTCTCTAATAAACTTGCTTTCACTTTATGGATTCACCTCAAATTATTTCTTGCATGAGATCCAAGAACCCTCTTTTGGGGTCTGGTTCCGAACCCCTTTCCAGTAACACTTTGTTTGTAATATGAGCTGTTTGTAACTGATTCACTGGAATAGATGACATGGGATTTTCTACAGAGATATTTGAGGTCTTTACCTAGGACAAAGTAATTACTTTAAAAAAATAAGTTTAGCTGGAATAAAAGATTTTTTCTGGTTTTGTGTTAAGCCTGACCTCTATGGGTTGGGCCTCTTTTCAGTGATTCAAGTTCTCCATTATTAATTAGTCAGAAAGTCAGCAACGACTGTTCCAAACTTCAGCTTCCAATGCCCTGCATTTTCAATGACTTCTGCCTTCCTGGTTGGCTAATTCGGGGCGGTCTCCATTCTGTCTGAAAAAAGACTTTTCCTGCAAATGGTGCATCAATTGAGGGAAACCTTATTTGGGGTTTACCTTAATGAGGGTCTCCTCAAATATTTCTCTGAGGGTAATGTATGATTTAGGAGTAAGTGGGCTACTGTGTTTCTTTTTTAGTGTGTTTTGCTTATGCTTATTTTAACTTTTATTTTAAGTTCAGAGGTACATGTGCAGGTTTGTTATATAGGTAAACTTGTGTCATGGGAGTTCACTGTACAGATTATTTCATCACCCAGGTATTAAGCCTAGTACCCATTAGTTACTTTTTCTGGTCCTCTCCCTCCTCCCACTCTTCACCCTCTGATAGGTCCCAGTGTCTGTTGCTACCCTCTATGTGTCTTTTTTCAGGTGACATGTATCTGGAGAATAGTACACATAGACTTCAGTGTAAGAAAAAGCAATCCAGAGTTCACTTCACCCTTAGGCACATAAGAAAAGTTCTTTCTTTTTCCTTTCATCACAATGGCAGAGTGAAAGGCAAAAGATGTGAGAGGCTGAATAGAGATGACTGAATGTGATTGTCACTAGACTGGTCAACTTTCTATCTAAAAGCCATTGCAGATAATTTCCCAATTCATATTCATGTAGGAACATAAGACAGAAATACTGGCTAGGTATGGTGGCTCACGCCTGTAATCCCAGCACTTTGGGAGGTTGAGGTGGGCAGATCACGAAGTCAGGAGATTGAGACCATCCTGGCTAACATGGTGAAACCCTGTCTCTACTAAAAATACAAAAATTAGCCAGGCGTGGTGGCGGGTGCCTGTAGTACCAGCTACTTGGGGGGCTGAGGCAGGAGAATGGCGTGAACCTGGGAGGCGGAGCTTGCAGTGAGCCGAGATCGCGCCACTGCACTCCAGCCTGGGTGATAGAGGGAGACTCTGTCTAAAAAAAAAAAAAAAAAAAAAAAAGACAGAAATACTGAACGCATGGAAGGGGCTGCTCAGAAGGTGAGATGTTACAGAGGAGTCAACATACCACACATACCAATCAACCTGAGTGAATAAACGGCACTATACCCCTACGAAATTAGATGTATAGAAACTTCCTTAGAGTAGTCTGAAACTTTAGGGTTTGCCAACATTGTTTAACAAAGCCACAATTTAGGAGAAAACCCAACAATTATATGCATATACTTTTAATAAAGGATATAGGAAGATAAAGCTGGCCAGCGTTTGTCAATATTTTTGCACCAAGATACATGGTTTTAAGAATACTATATACAGTCATTTTGAGCAGATTGGTGGGAAAAATAATTGTAGCAAATTGGCAACTTGGGCTTAACTACTGAGGTCTCCTTTTCTGGCACTCCAATATAGTTCATATATTACCAAGACCCACTGCCAGCTTTCCTTCTGTGTTCCTTCACTGATTAAGCCAGCAGAGTGAAAGTAATTATTCATTGAATGCATCTTATCTAATTGTTTTTTTTCTCTTTAATGCCATTCCCTACTAAGAATCTATTTGCTGATATATTGAATTCATTGTTGGTTTTAACTCATTCTGCTGATGGCTGTGTACCATCCTCCTACAAATAACACATTTAATGGTTTTGAATACTGTGCAGGACACAGACCTAGCCCTTTTGGGGACATAAACAGTCACGGGTTGCATGCTACTAGGAGCCACCCATTCATTATTATATTATACAATACCCGCATGCAAAAGTCTACAATTTAATATGGTACATTACAGCTATGGTTAAAGAAATGCAGATGTACGATACCTCATCAACCAATTCCTAAAGAGATGGAATTCATTAATTTTCTAAGAATATGGATCTTTTCCAAGGGCCTGAATATCTTGTTAGATGCCCTCTGTGCTTCTGCATAGAATGTCTTTTGTACCGATTCTCTTAGCTACTCTGAGAGCAGAGATTCTGGAATGTATAAATTGAATGTTCTTCATATGCTGTGATTCTTAGACTCTTTTTCTAAAAGGAGAAAACAGAGAATCATTCCTTTAAATTAAAGTATTTGCTCCTGCTGACCGACCAGGCAGCCTGCTTTGGAGAAAATGTGTGTGTGTGTACATGTGCATACATGTATGTAGATATGTGTGATGAGAGGTGAAAAGAATAGGCTTTCAATGACTGTTACATTCCTATGAATTTGGGCCCTGCTAAATTTTAGGTTCATGTTACAATAATGTATAATATTCAATATTCTTAAAACTTACTTGCTAGGATTGTGCTTAAATCTCCATTAACCTCAATGTCTATACTTTGTGCAATTTGGCATAAACATGGAGCGCATTTTTACCTTGGCAATGTCTGCCTTGAGATTGGGCTCTATGTTGCCACAGGAGGTAATGGCACTGGTTGATGCCACATAGTGTGAAAAATATGTGTCACATGGGACCAATAGGGGAAAGAGGCATATATTACATTCTTATCTCATAGAAAGTAAGAGTTGTACAAATTGCATACTTTTCAGATTTTTGACAAAATGTGACTCTTTCAAAATGTGATCCTGTTGTAAATACTCTCAAAATTCTAACTGCTCCATGATAATTCCAATCCTGGGAAGCCAAGTTACTTTAACAGTGTACTGTACATGGTAACTGTGAGCCCTGCATAAGACAGCTATGTTCCATTGGGGACCACTTAAACTCTTTTCCCCTTAATATTTCCAGCTGTACCTTGGGGAACTTTTTTTTTATTCTGTCTCTTTCTGAGGATCCTATTGGAGTGAATGGAAGAACATTAACAAAGTACTCTAAGTTCTGCAAGAACAAATCAGCAATGAGAGCACGGATAAAAGAATGGAGTACACTATTTTGCTTAGAAATACTGTATGGTTAAACTTTTCATTCCAGTCCTATAATTAAAGACATGTAGGAGCACTAGAAAGTTACATAGCACCCTTCAGCAGTAGGATCCTAACAATGAGTATCTTCATTTTGCAAACGGAGAAAATGAGTATCAACGATTAGGGAATGAGATTCCACAGAGGTTACTGGACAGGGATCCAAGGAAAACCAAGCAAAGAAGCCAGATCAGGGTGTGCTAATTATTAAACAGAACTCTGTATTCTTGATTAATAATCAACCAGTTGGGTACCTATGTACATTAGTCAACACTCAAATGATCCATGGATGGAGATATTATCAGAGTCTATAAACCAATGAGACCAAAATGCTACAATAGGAATAGCGTTTCTTTTTATCTCTGAGCCGCCCCCTGATAAAACACTGATTTATTTGGCTTTTTTTTTTTTTTTTTTAAGACAGAGTTTCACTCTTATTGCCCAGGCTGGAGAGCAATGGCACAATCTCAGCTTACCACAACCTCCGCCTCCCAGGTTCAAGCAATTCTCCTGCCTCAGCCTCCCAAGTAGCTGGGATTACAGGCATGCACCACCACTCCTGGCTAATTATTGTATTTTTAGTAGAGATGGGGTTTCTCCATGTTGGTCAGGCTGGTCTTGAACTCCCGACCTCAGGTGATCTGGCTGCCTCAGCCTCCCAAAGTGTTGGGATTACAGGGGTAAGCCACCGCGCCCAGCCTTATTTGGCCTTTTAAAGACAGTGTAAATCTGTAAGACATTAAACAATCAGCTTTGCATTATAGCTTTCCTGAGCTTTACCTCTCCAGAACTTCCTTATAGTTAACTGACACTATATTTTGTGACTTGACTTCTGTGGGAGCGGAGTGCTGATACACCCTATGCATCAAAGAAGTTCTTGATGTTTTTCTGACTTTGAATCATAGTTAACAGCTGCTCTGCCTGAATGCTTGGCAGAAGATGATTGATGGGAAAGAGGAAGATTACTTTGAGGCCTACTCACTGTGTAGTAAGTAAAGGCCATACATGTAGAAAAGGTGCATATCTATATGAATAGAAGACAAGGCTTGTCTGTCATAAAACCATGGGGATGGCCAAATAAGCTTTCAAGAAAAACTCAAACAAGAGAGTATTTTGAGAACGAGTGTAAGGGGAAATTTTTTTTCCATCTGAATATATAAGAAGACTTCATCATGAAACCCAGTGTGTGCACAGTCATTTAGGCTGCTTTTTAGCTTCTGAGTTTAAGAAACAGTCCTAATAAGTGTAGTCATGTCTAGTATTCTCTCAAATGTAATGCTGACCACAATCTATTTAATTTATGACAAAAGTCTCACCTTGGTCAAAATTACCTAGGGGTCCTGATGAACAGGTTTTGTTGTTGCTTTAAGTAGCTGGATTATTCACTTTCTCAGCTCCACTGGAACCCCAACACTAAATTGTGGCAGGCAACTCTTTTTTACTCGAAAATATTTCAGGGATGATAAATTAGCAAGCCAAATCATCCCTCTAGAAGCTCAATTCCTTGATACCGGTAAGATGCTTCTAACTTCCACTGATCTCTGTAAGAGTTGGAGCTTTTATTGCCAGCAGCTGGGCACTAGACTGCTGAATGAAAAAAATGAAAGACATCAATACTCTTAAGATATTATTATTATTATTATTATTTTTTATTATACTTTAAGTTCTAGGGTACATGTGCATAACGTGCAGGTTTGTTACATATGTATACTTATGCCATGTTGGTGTGCTGCACCCATCAACTCGTCAGCACCCATCAATTCATCATTTATATCATGTATAACTCCCCAATGAAATCCCTCCCTCCTCCCCCCTCCCCCCTCCCCATGATAGGCCCCAGTGCGTGATGTTTCCCTTCCCGAGTCCAAGTGATCTCATTGTTCAGTTCCCACCTATGAGTGAGAACATGCGGTGTTTGGTTTTCTCTTCTTGTGATAGTTTGCTAAGAATGATGGTTTCCAGCTGCATCCATGTCCCTACAAAGGACGCAAACTCATCCTTTTTTATGGCTGCATAGTATTCCATGGTGTATATGTGCCACATTTTCTTAATCCAGTCTGTCACAGATGGACATTTGGGTTGATTCCAAGTCTTTGCTATTGTGAATAGTGCCGCAATAAACATACGTGTGCATGTGTCTTTGTAGTAGAATAATTTATAATCCTTTGGGTATATACCCAGTAGTGGGATGGCTGGGTCATATGGTACATCTAGTTCTAGATCCTTGAGGAATTGCCATACTGTTTTCCATAATGGTTGAACTAGTTTACAATCCCACCAACAGTGTAAAAGTGTTCCTATTTCTCCACATCCTCTCCAACACCTGTTGTTTCCTGACTTCTTAATGATTGCCATTCTAACTGGTGTGAGATGGTATCTCAATGTGGTTTTCATTTGCATTTCTCTGATGGCGAGTGACGATGAGCATTTTTTCATGTGTCTGTTGGCTGTATGAATATCTTCTTTTGAGAAATGTCTGTTCATATCCTTTCCCCACTTTTTGATGGGGTTGTTTGTTTTTTTCTCGTATATTTGTTTGAGTTCTTTGTAGATTCTGGATATTAGCCCTTTGTCAGATGAGTAGGTTGCAAAAATTTTCTCCCATTCTGTAGGTTGCCTATTCACTCTGATGGTAGTTTCTTTTGCTGTGCAAAAGCTCTTTAGTTTAATTAGATCCCATTTGTCAATTTTTGCTTTTGCTGCCATTGCTTTTGGTGTTTTAGACATGAAGTCCTTGCCCATGCCTATGTCCTGAATGGTACTACCTAGATTTTCTTCTAGGGTTTTTATGGTATTAGGTCTAACATTTAAGTCTCTAATCCATCTTGAATTAATCTTCGTATAAGGGGTAAGGAAAGGATCCAGTTTCAGCTTTCTACTTATGGCTAGCCAATTTTCCCAGCACCATTTATTAAATAGGGAATCCTTTCCCCATTTCTTGTTTCTCTCAGGTTTGTCAAAGATCAGATGGCTGTAGATGTGCGGTATTATTTCTGAGGACTCTGTTCTGTTCCATTGGTCTATAGCTCTGTTTTGGTACCAGTACCATGCTGTTTTGGTTACTGTAGCCTTGTAGTATAGTTTGAAGTCAGGTAGCGTGACGCCTCCAGCTTTGTCCTTTTGACTTAGGATTGTCTTGGCAATGCGGGCTCTTTTTTGGTTCCATATGAACTTTAAAGCAGTTTTTTCCAATTCTGTGAAGAAACTCATTGGTAGCTTGATGGGGATGGCATTGAATCTATAAATAACCTTGGGGAGTATGGCCATTTTCACGATATTGATTCTTCCTATCCATGAGCATGGTATGTTCTTCCATTTGTTTGTGTCCTCTTTGATTTCACTGAGCAGTGGTTTGTAGTTCTCCTTGAAGAGGTCCTTTACATCCCTTGTAAGTTGGATTCCTAGGTATTTTATTCTATTTGAAGCAATTGTGAATGGAAGTTCATTCCTGATTTGGCTCTCTGCTTGTCTGTTACTGGTGTATAAGAATGCTTGTGATTTTTGCACATTAATTTTGTATCCTGAGACTTTGCTGAAGTCGCTTATCAGCTTAAGGAGATTTTGGGCTGAGACGATGGGGTTTTCTAAATATACAATCATGTCATCTGCAAACAGGGACAATTTGACTTCTTCTTTTCCTAACTGGATACCCTTGATTTCTTTCTCTTGCCTGATTGCCCTAGCCAGAACTTCCAACACTATGTTGAATAGGAGTGGTGAGAGAGGGCATCCCTGTCTTGTGCCAGTTTTCAAAGGGAATTTTTCCAGTTTTTGCCCATTCAGTATGATATTAGCTGTGGGTTTGTCATAAATGGCTCTTATTATTTTGAGATACGTTCCATCAATACCGAGTTTATTGAGCGTTTTTAGCATGAAGGGCTGTTGAATTTTGTCAAAAGCCTTTTCTGCATCTATTGAGACAATCATGTGGTTCTTGTCTTTGGTTCTGTTTATATGCTGGATTACGTTTATTGATTTGCGAATGTTGAACCAGCCTTGCATCCCAGGGATGAAGCCCACTTGATCATGGTGGATAAGCTTTTTGATGTGCTGCTGAATCCGGTTTGCCAGTATTTTATTGAGAATTTTTGCATCAATGTTCATCAGGGATATTGGTCTAAAATTCTCTTTTTTTGTTGTGTCTCTGCCAGGCTTTGGTATCAGGATGATGTTGGCCTCATAAAATGAGTTAGGGAGGATTCCCTCTTTTTCTATTGATTGGAATAGTTTCAGAAGGAATGGTACCAGCTCCTCCTTGTACCTCTGGTAGAATTCAGCTGTGAATCCATCTGGTCCTGGACTTTTTTTGGTGGGTAGGCTATTAATTGTTGCCTCAATTTCAGAGCCTGCTATTGGTCTATTCAGGGATTCAACTTCTTCCTGGTTTAGCCTTGGGAGAGTGTAAGTGTCCAGGAAATTATCCATTTCTTCTAGATTTTCTAGTTGATTTGCGTAGAGGCATTTATAGTATTCTCTGATAGTAGTTTGTATTTCTGTGGGGTCAGTGGTGATATCCCCTTTATCATTTTTTATTGCATCTATTTGATTCCTCTCTCTTTTCTTCTTTATTAGCCTTGCTAGCGGTCTGTCAATTTTGTTGATCTTTTCAAAAAACCAACTCCTGGATTCATTGATTTTTTGGAGGGTTTTTTGTGTCTCTATCTCCTTCAGTTCGGCTCTGATCTTAGTTATTTCTTGCCTTCTGCTAGCTTTTGAATGTGTTTGCTCTTGCCTCTCTAGTTCTTTTAATTGTGATGTTAGAGTGTCAATTTTAGATCTTTCCTGCTTTCTCTTGTGGGCATTTAGTGCTATAAATTTCCCTGTACACACTGCTTTAAATGTGTCCCAGAGATTCTGGTATGTTGTATCTTTGTTCTCATTGGTTTCAAAGAACATCTTTATTTCCGCTTTCATTTCGTTATGTACCCAGTAGTCATTCAGGAGCAGGTTGTTCAGTTTCCATGTAGTTGAGCGGTTTTGGTTGAGTTTCTTAGTCCTGAGTTCTAGTTTGATTGCACTGTGGTCTGAGAGACAGTTTGTTATAATTTCTGTTCTTTTAGATTTGCTGAGGAGTGCTTTACTTCCAATTATGTGGTCAATTTTGGAATAAGTGCGATGTGGTGCTGAGAAGAATGTATATTCTGTTGATTTGGGGTGGAGAGTTCTATAGATGTCTATTAGGTCCGCTTGGTGCAGAGATGAGTTCAATTCCTGGATATCCTTGTTAACTTTCTGTCTCGTTGATCTGTCTAATGTTGACAGCGGAGTGTTGAAGTCTCCCATTATTATTGTATGGGAGTCTAAGTCTCTTTGTAAGTCCCTAAGGACTTGCTTTATGAATCTGGGTGCTCCTGTATTGGGTGCATATATATTTAGGAGAGTTAGCTCTTCCTGTTGAATTGATCCCTTTACCATTATGTAATGGCCTTCTTTGTCTCTTTTGATCTTTGATGGTTTAAAGTCTGTTTTATCAGAGACAAGGATTGCAACCCCTGCTTTTTTTTGTTCTCCATTTGCTTGGTAGATCTTCCTCCATCCCTTTATTTTGAGCCTATGTATGTCTCTGCATGTGAGATGGGTCTCCTGAATACAGCAGACAGATGGGTCTTGACTCTTTATCCAGTTTGCCAGTCTGTGTCTTTTAATTGGAGCATTTAGTCCATTAACATTTAAGGTTAATATTGTTATGTGTGAACTTGATCCTGCCATTATGATATTAACTGGTTATTTTGCTCGTTAGTTGATGCAGTTTCTTCCTAGCCTCGATGGTCTTTACATTTTGGCATGTTTTTGCGATGGCTGGTACCGGTTGTTCCTTTCCATGTTTAGGGCTTCCTTCAGGGTCTCTTGTAAGGCAGGCCTGGTGGTGACAAAATCTCTAAGCATTTGCTTATCTCTAAAGGATTTTATTTCTCCTTCACTTATGAAACTTAGTTTGGCTGGATATGAAATTCTGGGTTTAAAATTCTTTTCTTTAAGAACGTTGAATATTGGCCCCCACTCTCTTCTGGCTTGTAGAGTTTCTGCCGAGAGATCTGCTGTTAGTCTGATGGGCTTCCCTTTGTGGGTAACCCGACCTTTCTCTCTGGCTGCCCTTAAGATTTTTTCCTTCATTTCAACTTTGGTGAATCTGGCAATTATGTGTCTTGGAGTTGCTCTTCTGGAGGAGTATCTTTGTGGCGTTCTCTGTATTTCCTGAATTTGAATGTTGGCCTGCCCTACTAGGTTGGGGAAGTTCTCCTGGATGATTTCCTGAAGAGTGTTTTCCAACTTGGTTCCATTTTCCCCCTCACTTTCAGGCACCCCAATCAGGTGTAGATTTGGTCTTTTTACGTAATCCCATACTTCTTGCAGGCTTTGCTCATTTCTTTTTCTTCTTTTTTCTTTTGGTTTCTCTTCTCGCTTCATTTCATTCATTTGATCTTCAATCGCTGATACTCTTTCTTCCAGTTGATCGAGTCGGTTACTGAAGCTTGTGCATTTGTCACGTATTTCTCGTGTCATGGTTTTCATCTCTGTCATTTCGTTTATGATCTTCTCTGCATTAATTAGTCTAGCTGTCAATTCTTCCACTCTTTTTTCAAGATTTTTAGTTTCTTTGCGCTGGGTACGTAATTCCTCCTTTAGCTCTGAGAAGTTTGATGGACTGAAGCCTTCTTCTCTCTTCTCGTCCAAGTCATTCTCTGACCAGCTTTGATCCGTTGCTGGCGATGGGCTGCGCTCCTTTGCAGGGGGAGATGCGCTCTTATTTTTTGAATTTCCAGCTTTTCTGCCCTGCTTCTTCCCCATCTTTGTGGTTTTATCTGTCTCTGGTCTTTGATGGTGGTGACGTACTGATGGGGTTTTGGTATAGGTGTCCTTCTTGTTTGATAGTTTTCCTTCTGAAAGTCAGAAGGACTGTCTGTTGGTCTGTTGGAGATTGCTTGAGGTCCACTCCAGACCCTGTTTGCCTGGGTATCAGCAGCAGAGGTTGCCGAAGATAGAATATTGCTGAACAGCGAGTGTACCTGTCTGATTCTTCCTTTGGAAGTTTCCTCTCAGGGGTGTACTCCACCCTGTGAGGTGTGGGGTGTCAGACTGCCCCTAGTGGGGGATTTCTCCCAGCTAGGCTACTCAGGGGTCAGGGACACACCTGAGCAGGCAGTCTGTCCATTCTCAGATCTCAACCTCCGCGTTGGGAGATCCACGGCTCTCCCCAAAGCTGTCAGACAGAGTCGTTCGTGTCTGCACCGGCTCCCGCTACTTCCCCTGTTGGTCTTTAGCTGTGCGCTGTCCCCAGAGGTGGAGACTACAGAGACAGGCAGGCTTCCTTGAGCTGCTGTGAGCTCCACCCAGTTCGAGCTTCCCAGCGGCTTTGTTTACCTACTTAAGCCTCAGGAATGGTGGGCGCCCCTCCCCCAGCCTCGCTGCTGCCTTGCGGATAGATCGCGGCAGACTGCTGTGTTAGCAGTGAGGGAGGCTTCGTGGGCGTGGGACCCTCCCGGCCAGGTGTGGGATATATTCTGGTGTGCCTGTATGCTTACAGCGCAGTATTGGGGTGGGAGTTACCCGATTTTCCAGGTGTTGTGTGTCTCAGTTCCCCTGGCTAGGAAAACGGATCCCCTTCCCCCTTGCGCTTCCAGGTGAGGCGATGCCTCGCCCTGCTTCAGCTCTCGCTGTTTAGGCTGCAGCAGCTGACCAGCACCGATTGTCCGGCACTCCCTAGTGAGATGACCCCAGTACCTCAGTTGAAAATGCAGAAATCACCGGTCTTCTGTGTCGCTCGCGCTGGGAGTTGGAGACTGGAGCTGTTCCTATTCGGCCATCTTGCTCCGCCCTCCTCTCTTAAGATATTATTATTGCAAAGAAGCAGTACTAGTATTCTCACTCATTGATTCAGGCACTAGGACTAAAAGAAAGGCTGATTATAAATAAATGGGTAAATTGATGCAAACTGTATTAATGGCTTAGCTACTATTGAAGCTAAAAAAAGAAGAAAGAATTGGCATATTACTATTTGGTTATCACTGTCTGTACAATAGCCCCTGCTATGAAAACACAGCTCTTTAGTGCTAATCCTCAGGCTAATGTCAGCTGTGAAACTTTACCCTTATGAAAGGCAGTGAAATTAAACCTGAAAAGTCACTCTGAAAATCCTTAACAAAACCTATGGGCCATGACTTAGGCTTATGGATTTTCTTTCATCATAAAAATAATTCATAGAGGCTGAAATAAAACTAGGTAGCAGATAAATGAATAAAAGTAATTGGAGAATTTTACCACACCCTGACATAAAAGTCTTTAAAACACTGATTATTATGTTGAATAAAGTTTATGTCCTGATTTTGATCTTCTTGAGTAGCTGTGGTGCTTTCAGGAACATTTGTGACAGAACAGGTTTTACATTGTTGTTCAAGTTCCAATTCGAGGACCTTGGTCACAGTGTACTGAATCACCCCCCCCCCCAAATTTTAGATACTTGATATAGTGATGGTTCAAAGTCTAGCAAATATTTAAGTTGCTATTTAGAGGAAAAGCATAATTAAACAAAGGCTTCAGGTTTTTAGCCTTGATTTTCACACCATAGCAGAATTTTGTATAGATATGCTGTACATGTTCACAAATGCAGATGCACACAAACAGCAAATGTAGTCCGATTCCCTTCAACACCAAAAAGGCCCTATATATGTGATTAATAATCTTTGTGGGGGAATTAAAGACCCTAAGGAAATTTTCTGAATTTCCTTTTACCTGATAAGATGAATGAAAAGATATATTTTACATTTAGGCTTTCATGGATTGGGGAAGGGGAAATGAAGAAACAAAAAAATTGGCTTGAATTAACTGCTACCAAATTCCAAATTGGATTTCAGTCAGTAAATTAAATAATATGAAGTCCAGAAACATTTACACAGCAAGTATTTGATGGAATTCTTTCAAATTTTGAAGCTTTGAATCCAACACGGTGACTTATTTTGAAGATTACAATGATTTCCAACATTGAACTCTGTAAGCCTCATGGGAGGCAGAGATGGTGAGTCCTGGGAATGAAGAGAAGAAATTCACAGATGAGCTGAACAACTGTAAATATTCATGTGGTAACACCCACTTGACAATAATATGCAACCATTAAAATTACATTTATGAAGAGTATAGATCAGCACTGAAAAATGTTAAGTGAAAAAGGCAGTATATAAAATTATATATACAATGCTATATATATATATATATATATATATATTTATTTATTTATTTGAGACGGAGTCTTGCTGTGTCACCCAGGCTGGAGTGCAGTGGTGCGATCTCGGCTCACTGCAAGCTCCGCCTCCCAGGTTCGCACCATTCTCCTGCCTCAGCCTCCTGAGTAGCTAGGACCACAGGCGCCCGCCACCATGCCCGGCTAATTTTTTGTATTTTTAGTAGAGACGGGGTTTCACCGTGTGAGCCAGGATGGTCTGGATCTCCTGACCTCGTGATCCACCCGCCTCGGCCTCCCAAAGTGTTGGGATTACAGGCGTGAGCCACCAAGCCTGGCCTACAATGCTATATTTTTAACCCCCAAAATTATATTTGTAATAAGAGACTGGGGAAATACACTGAAGTATTGAAAGTGGTGGATTCATGGGTAATTTACTTTCATTTCTCTACTTTCTACTTGCATTTTCCACATTTTCTTTAGTAAATATATAATTTGATACTTCAAAAATACTATTTTTGAAATCCACATGGAAATAACAAGAGCATTGAAATTGGGCAATTATGAATCTGAATTCTAGCTTTGCCTCTTTATCTCCATAACACTAGAAAAATAATGTCAATGGATCTTAGTTTGCTCATCTGTAAAATGGTATAATCTGCCTGAAACAATATCTGGCATATAGTAGGCCCTCAAGTAGCTATTTGTTTAAGCTTTCTGGAAAACGATTTGGCCTTATCCATTGACCCTTTAAAAAATTCATACCAGTAATTTTCCTTCCAGTATTCTATCCTATGGAAATGATTATAAATGAGGAGAAAGATTTATGTTTAGTGATATTATTCACAACCTTATAATTATGGAAAATTGGATAATGTATCTTATTAAATTTATTTTTAATTTTATGGGTACATAGTAGGTATGTATATTTATGTATTACATGAGATACTTTGATACATGCATGCAATGCATAATCATCACATTTTGGTATATGAGGTATCCATCATCTCAAGCATTTATCCTTTGTGCTACCAACAATCCAATTATATTTTTATAGTTATTTTAAAATGTACAATTAAATTATTTTTGACTATAGTTACCCTATTGCCCTAGCAAATATTAGATCTTATTCATTCTGTTTTTTTTTTTTTTTTTGTAGCCATTAACAATCCCCAATTCCCCTCCAGCACTCACCCCTCCACTACCCTTCCCAGCCTCTGGTAATCATCATTCTACTCTCTAATTCCATGAGTTCAATTGTTTTAATTTTTAGCTCCCACAAATAAGTGGGAACATGTGACGTTTGTCTTTCTATGCCTGGCTTATTTCACTTAACATGACCTTCAGTTCCATCCATGTTGCAAATGACAGGATCTCATTCTGTTTTATGGCTCAGTAGTACTCCTTTGTATATATGTACCACATTTTCTTTATCCACTCATCTGTTGATGGACACTTAGGTTGCTTCCAAATCTTGGCTATTGTGAATCATGCTGCAATAAACATGGGAATGCAGGTATCTCTTCAATATATTGATTTCCTTTCCTTTGGGTATATACCTAGGAGTAGAATTGCTGGATCATATGGTAGCTCTATGTTTAGTTTTCTGAGGAACCTCCAAACTGTACTCCATAGTGGTTGTATTATTTACATTCCCATCAACAGTGTAGGAAGGTTTGCTTTTCTCTGCAACTTCGCCAATATCTGTTATTTTTTGACTTTTTAATAGTAGCTATTCTGACTGGTGTGTGATGGCATCTCACTGTGGTTTTGATTTGCATTTCTCTGATGATTAAAAATGTTAAGCATTTTTTCATATGTTTGTTGGCCGTTTGTATGTCTTCTTTGGACAAGTGTCTGTTTATGTCCTTTCCCACTTTTTTCCTTTTTTATCCTTGCCAGCATTTGTCATTGCCTGACTTTTAGATAAAAGCCACGTTAACTGGGGTGAGATATCTCCTCGTAGTTTTGATTTGTATTTCTCTGATTATCAATGATGTTGAGCACCTTTTCCTATATCTGTTTGCCATTCATATGTCCTCTTTTTAGAAATGCCTATTCAGATCTTTTGCTCATTTTTAATTGGATTATGAGATTTTTTCCTATTTGTTTGAGCTCCTTATATATTCTGCTTATTAGTATGTTGTTGGATGGGTAGTTTGCAAATATTTTCTCCCATTCTGTGGGATGTCTCTTCACTTTCTTGATTGTTTTCTTTGCTGTGCAGAAGTTTTGTAGCTTGATATAATCCCATTTGTCTATTTTTGCTTTGGTTGCCTGTGCTTGTAGGACATTACTTAACAAATTTTTGCCCAGTCCAATGTCCTGGAGTTTCCCCAGTATTTTCTTGTAGTAGTATCATAGTTTGAGGTCTTAGACTTGTCTTTAATCGATTTTTATCTGATATTTGCATATGGTGAAAATAGGGGTCTAGTTTCATTCTTCTGCACATGGATACTCAGTTTTCTCAATGCATGTTTGTGAAATATTTGTCAAAAATGACTTCACTGTAGATGTATGGATTTTTTTCTAGGTTCTCTATTCTGTTCCATTACAGTACCATACTATTTTGGTTACTACAGCTCTGTAGTGTAATCTGAAGTCAGGTAATGTGATTCCTCCAGTTTTGTTCTCTTTGCTCAAAATAGCTTTGGCTATTCTGTTTCTTTTTGTGGTTATATATATATTTTAAGATTCTTTTTCTATTTCTGTGAAGAATGTCATTTGTATTTTGATAGGGATTGCATTAAATATGCAGATTGCTTTGGGTAATATGGACGTTTTAACAATATTGATTCTTCCAATCCATGAACATGGAATATCTTTCCATAGTTTGTGTTTACTTTTCATTTTCTTGCATCAGTGTTTTATAGTTTTCATTGTAGAGATCTATCACTTCTTTGGTTAATTCCTAGGTATTAATTTTATTTGTAGCTATTGTAAATAGAATTACTTTCTTATTTTCTTTTTCAGATTGTTCATTGTTGCCATATAAAAATGCTACTGGTTTTTATATGTTGATTTTGTATCCTGCAACTTTACTGAATGTGTTTATGTAATTGTTTTTTGGTGGAGTCTTTAGGTTTTTCCAAATGTAAGATCGTATCATCTGCAAGCAATGATAATTTGACTTCTTCCTTTCTAGTTTGGATGCCCTTTATTTCTTTTTCTTGTCTGACTCTTCCAGCTAGGCCTTCTAGTACTGTGGTGAATAACAGTGAACGCCACACTGTCTTGACTACTATAGCTTTACAGAATGATTTATTTATTTATTTTTAGTTTTCTGACTTTATTTTTAGTTTTTTCTAATTTTTAGTTTTTTGGGTACATAGTAGGTGTATATATGGGGTACATGAGAATGTTTCGATACAGGCATACAATGTGAAATAAATGCATCATAGAAAATGGAGTGGCCATCTCCTCAAACATTTATCCTTTGAGTTACAAATAATCCAATTATAACTCCTTTGAGTTATTTAAAAATGTATAATGAAGTTATTACTGACTTCAGTCACTCTGTTGTGCTATCAGATAGTAGGCCTTATTCATTCTTTCTAACTTTTGTTTGTACCCATTCACCATCCCCACCTCCCTCCCAGCCCCCTACTACCTTTCCCAGCCTCTGGTAACCATCTTCCTACTTTCTATCTCCATGAGTTCAATTTTAATGTTTTCAAGGTTCATCCATGTTGTAACATGCATCTTTTTTGTTGCCAAATAGTATTTCATTATATGGACATACTACATTTTCTTTATCTATTCATCAATACATGGACATTTGGGTTGCTTCCACTTTTGGCTATTATGAATAATGGTATGAACATTTAAGTACAAGTTTTTGGGTGGATATATGTTTTCATTTTCCTTGGTTACACACATAGGAGTAGAACTGCTGTGTCATATGGTAATTATGTTAACATTTTGAGGGATTGCCAAACTGTTTTCCAAAGTGACTGCACCTTTCACATTCCCAACAGCAATGTATCAGGGTTCTTATTTCTCCACATCCTTGCCAACACATGTTATCTGTCTTTTGGATTATAGCCATCCTAGTGGATGCTAATGGTATCTCATTGTGGCTTTGATTTGCATTTTCCTAATGGCTAATGATGTTGAGCATCTTTTCATGTGTTTATTAATCATTTGTGTATCTTCTTTGGAAAAATGTCTATTCAGATCCTTTGCCAATATAGAAACATGCATTGTTTTTATTATCGAATTGTAAGAGTTCTTTATATATTCTCCACACAAATATCTTATCAGATATTTGATTTGCAAATATTTTCTCGTCAAAGACCATATAGTGTACGATTCAATTTATATGAAATTCCAGAATAGACAAATCTATAGAGACAGAAAGTAGATTAGCAATTGCCTAGGAATGGGAGTGAAAGAAATGGGGAGTGACTGCTAATGTGTATGGGGTTTCTTTTTGGGGTAATGAAAATGTTCTAAAATTGATTGTGGTATGGTGATGGTTGTAAAACTCTGTGAATATACTAAAAACCACTGAATTGTACAGTTTAAGTGGTCGAATTATATGGTATGTGAATTGTATCTCAATAAACATAATAAATAAACTTTTAAATTTAAACTGCACTCATACGAGTTTTTCAAATAACCCTAGTAATTTTTCTTCATCATCATCATCATCATCATCATCATCATAGCCATTATTATTATTATTTTTTTGAGACAGGGTCTCATTCTGTTGCCCAGGCTGGAGTGCATTGGTGCAATCACAGCTCACTGCAGTCTCTACCTCCCAGGTTGAAGTAATCTTCTTGCCTCAGCCTCTTGAGTTGCAGGGACCACACGTCTGTGCCAACATGTGCAGCTATTTTTTTCTAATTTTTGTAGAGACAGGGTCTTACTATGTTGCCTAGGCTGGTCTCAAATTTCTAGGCTCAAATGATCCTCCTGTCATGGCCTTGCAAAGTGCTGGGATTACAGATATGAGCTACTGTACCCAGCCAAAATAATTATTTATAACAGTTGCATAATATTTTATCATGATGAAGCAGCAATTTATTTCACCATTTCTCTATTACTCGATAGGTAGTTTTAAAATTTTCTATTCTTATAATATATTGATGATAAACAGATGTGCAGACTTCATTAAAATGCATTCCTAAAATGGAGTAGTTACCAGATAAAAATGTATGAGCTTTTATTCAACATAGTACTGGAAGTCCTAGCTAGAGCAATCAGACAAGAGAAAGAAAGAAGGGGCATCCAAATTGGTAAAGAGGAAGTCAAACTGTCACTGTTTGCTGATGATGTGACCATATACCTAGACAACCTTAAATACTCATCCAAAAAGCTCCTAGAACTGGTAAATAAATTCAGCAAAGTAAGGGATTGAAACTTCAACCAATCAAAGGGGATTTACCCCTAAGCTAAAATGAGTCACAGCTGCAAGTTAGGGATTGAAGCATCAACCAATCATATAGGGAGTTTAAACTCTAGCTGCAACCTGATGTTTTTAACCAGTCAGGCTCACCAACCCACAAATGGATAGAAAATAAGCTAATCCTATAAAGTAGAAAAAAGAAAAGGGGAGGAGTCATAAGGAGATATAAGCATAAGACACCCAAGCCAGAAACTTCATCACTTCCAGGTCCCCTTCCACCGCATGGAAGCTTTACCTTTGCTTTCACTTTACTTTCGCTTTAATAAATCTTGCCACTGCAACAACAACAACAAAACAAAAACAAAAACAAAACAACAACAACAACAAAAAATAAATTCAGCAAAGTTTCAGGATACAAAATTAATGTATATGATCACTATCTCTGCTATACACCAAGAGCAACCAAGCTGAGAATCAAATCAAGAACTCAAGCCCTTTCACAATAGCTGCAGAAAAAACCCAAATGAAAGAAACAAACAAAAAAACAAACAAACAAACTTAGGAATATATCTAACCAAGGAGGTGAAAGACCTCTACAAGGAAAACTACAAAACACTGCTGAAAGATATCATAGATGACAAAAACTAATGGAAACACATCCCATGCTCATGGATGGATAGAATCAATCTTGTGAAAATGACCATACTGCCAAAAGCAATCTACAAATTCAATGTAATTCCCATAAAAATACCACTATCATTCTTCACAGCACTACAAAAACAATCCTAAAATTAATATGGAAAGAAAAAGAGCCTGCATAGTCAAAGCAAGACTAAGCAAAAAGAACAAATCTGGAGGCATCACATTACCCAACTTCAAACTATACTATAAGGCCATAGTCACCAAACAGCATGGTACTAGTATAAAAACAGGTACATAGGCCAGTGGAACAGAATAGAGAACCCAGAAATAAAGCGAAACACTTAACAGCCAACTGATCTTCAATAAAGCTAACAAAAACATAAAGTCGGGAAAGGACACCCTATTTAACAAATGATCCTGGGATACTTGGCAAGCCACATGTAGAAGAATGAAACTTGATCCTCATCTCTCACTTTATACAAAAATCAACTGAAGATGAATCAAAGACTTAAATGTAAGACCTTAAATCATAAAGATTGTAGAAGACAACATCAGAAAAACCCTTATACATAGTGGATTAGGCAAAGACTTCATGACCAATAACCCAAAAGCAAATGCAACAAAACCATAGATAAGTAGATGGGATTTAATTAAACTAAAAAGCTCCTGCACAGCAATAATAATAATAATAATAATAATAATAATAATAATAATAATCAGCAGCAGAGTTAACAGACAATCCACAGAGTGGTAGAAAATCTTCACAATCTATACATCCAACAAAGGACTAATGTTCAGAATCTACAAAGAACTCAAACAAATCATCGAGAATAAGACAAACAATCCCATCAAAAAATGGGCTAAGAACATTAATAGACAATTCTCAAAAGAAGATATACAAATGGCCAACAAGCATATGGAAAAATTCTCAACATCACTAATTATCAGGGAAATGCAAATCAAACCACGAAGCGATACCACCTCACTCCTGGAAGAATTGTCATAATCACAAAATTAAAAAAAAAAAAAAGATGTTGACATGGATGCAGTGAAATGGGAACACTTTTTATGTTGTTGATGGGAATGTAAACTAGTACAACCACTATGGAAAACAGTGTGGAAATTCCTTAAAGAACTAAAAGTAGATATACTGTTTGATCCAGCAAACCCATTATCAGATATCTACCCAGACAAAAAGAAGTCATTATACAAAAAAGATACTTGCACACGTTTATAGCAGCAGACTTTGCAATTGCAAAAATATGGAACCAGCCCAAATGCCCATTAGTGAATGAGTGGATAAAGAAAATGTGGTGTGTGTGTGTGTGTGTGTGTATATATATGAAATATGTGGAATACTATTCAGCCATAGAAAGGAACGAAATAATGGTATTCACAACAACCTGGATGGAATTGGAGACTATTATTCTAAGCGAAGTAACTCAGGAATGGAAACCCAAGCATTGTATGTTCTCATATGTGGGACCTAAGCTATGAGGATGCAAAGGCATAAGACTGATACCTTGAAGTTTTGGGACTTGGGGGAAAGGGTAGGGGCAGCAAGAGACAAAAGACTACACATTGGGTATGGTGTACACTACTCAGGTGATGGGTGCATCAAAATCTCAGAAATGACCACTAAAGAACTTATTCATGTAACCAAACACCACCTGTTCCCCAAAAACCTACCAAAATAAAAAAAAAGGTTATATTTGAAAAAGAATCCTGAGAAATATCTTTAAAAATTTATTTATTTATTTATTTATTTATTTATTTATTTATTTATTTATTTATTTAGAGATGGAGTTTTGCTCTTGTTGCCCAGGCTGGAGTGCAATGGCGCGATCTCAGCTCACCACAACCCCTGCCTCCTGGGTTCAAGCAATTTTCTTGCCTCAGCCACCTGGGTAGCTGGGATTACAGGTATGTGCCACCACACCTGGCTAATTTTGTATTTTTAGTAGAGACGAGGTTTCTCCATGTTGGTCAGGCTGGTCTTGAACTTCCGACATCAGGTGATCCGGCCGCCTTGGCCTCCCAAAGTGTTGGGATTACAGACGTAAGCCACTGCACCCAGCGAAAAATCTTACGAAATAAAAATCTTACTTTCACAAAAAAAATAAAAAATAAATAAGAGAACTCTTACAATTTAATAATATAAAAACCACTCAATTTTGTAAATGGGCAAACTATTTGAACAGGCACTTTATTAAATAAGATATACAGATGGCAAACTATGACAGAAAAAGGTGCCAAACATCATTAATTTTCAGGAAAATACAAATCAAAATCTCAATGAGATATAATTATAAGCCCAATAGAAGGGCTAAAATTTAAAAGTTTGATAATATCAAGTGTTTTCAAGGACGTGGGCCAACTAGAACTCTCCTTCCATGCTAGGGGAAATGTAAAATACACAACCACTTTGGAAACTATTTTGACAGTGTGGTGATTCCTAAAGGATCTAGAACCAGAAATACCATTTGACCCAGCAATCCCATTACTGGATATATACCCAAAGGATTATAAATCATTCTACTATAAAGACACATGCACACATATGTTTATTGCAGCACTGTTCACAATAACAAAGACTTGGAACCAACCCAAATGCCCATCAATGATAAACTGGATAAAGAAAATGTGGCACATATACAACATGGAATACTATGCAGCCATCAAAAAGGATGTGTTCATGTCCTTTGCAGGGACATGGATGAAGCTGGAAACCATCATTCTCAGCAAACTAACACAGGAACAGAAAACCAACCACCACATGTTCTCACTTATAAGTGGGAGCTGAACAATGAGAACACATGGACACAGGGAGGGGAACATCGCACACCGGGGCCTGTCAGGGGTTGGGGGGCTAGAGGAGGGACAGTCTTAGGAGAAATACCTAATGTAGATAGATCACAGGTTGATGGGTTCAGCAAACCATCATGGCACATGTATACCTATGTATCAAACTTGCACGTTCTGCACATGTATCCCAGAACTTAAAGTATAGTTTAAAAAACATGGAACTTCCTTAATCTGATAAAGCCATCCAGAAAGTATGAGAGAGTGAGTATCTACCATACACAGGGACAGGACAGAAAAATGGTTCATTAAAAAAAAAATTTTATGCTTACCATATGACTTGGCCATCCCACTCCTTGGTATTTACCCAAGCACAGGTTTACACAAAGTCTTGGTCACAAATGTTTATAGCAGCTTTATGTGTATGAGCAAAAAACTAGAAACACCTCTGATATCCATTAATAGATGGAAAAGTAAATTTTAGTGTGTGTGTGTGTGTATCTCTCCAGTGGAATACTACTCATCAATAAAAAGAAATGAATTATTCTTACACACAGCAACAAAGGTGAATCTCAATTATGCTGACTGGAAGAAGCCAGACAAAACAAAAAAATACATTTGTACAATTCTACTTGTTTAAAACTCTAGAAAATGAAAACTGATAGTAACGAAATAAATCAGTGGTTGCCTGGTGATGGGGCAGGGTTTATTTATAAAAGCTCAGAAGAAAACTTTTGGGAGAGATGGATATGTTCATTATTTTGATTGTAGCGATGGTTTCACAGATGTAAACATATTTCAAAACTCACCAGATTGTATATTATAAAAGTATATAGTCTTTTTGTAGTATAAAGGCACAAAAAATGCAGAACAATAAAATTAAAGTATGTTTCTTTGAATTAAAAAATTATGAGATTTTAATGTTTTTATAGATGTTTCCAAGTTGCACTCAAGAAATGATCTATGAATTTTAACTTACATCAGCAATGTATAAGAACATCTGTTTCAGCATGTCCTTGCCTACAATAGGTAGTGTAATTTGTAAACACGGGCTGACTTAATAGACAAAAGATAGTATTTTAGGTTATTTTAATTTGCATTTCTTTACAGTGAAGTTGAACAAGTTTAATGTTTATTTTTCATTTTAATTTCTATTTTGTTAATTGCGTCCTTTGCCCATTTTCTTTTTCCAAAGTTTTAAAATAATTTCATCTTTTATTTTAGATTCAGGGGGTACATGTGCAGGTTCGTTTGATGGGTATATTGTGTGATGCTGAGGTTTGGGGTATAGATCCCATCACCTAGGTAGTGAGCATAGTACCCAATAGGTAGTTTTTCAACCCACCCCCTTCTGTCCTCTCCCAACTAGTAGTCCTCAGTGTCTATTTTTGCCATCTTTGTTTCCATGTGTACTCAATGTTTAGCTCCCACTTATGAGTGAGAACAGGCATTATTTGGTTTCCTGTTTCTGTGTTAATTTTCTTAGGATTATGGCCTCCAGCTGCATCCATGTTGCTGAAAAGGATAAGATTTCATTATTTTTTATGGCCGTGTAGTATCCATAGTGTATATGTACTACATTTTCTTTGTCCAGTCCTCTGTTGATGGACACCTAGGTTGATTGCATGTCTTCGCTGCTGTGAATAGTGCTGTGATGAACATATATGTACATAAGTATTTTTGTTAGAAGGATTTGTTTTCCTTTGGTATATACCCAGTAATGGGATTGCTGGGTGGCATGGCAGTTCTGGTTTTTTTTTTTTACTTTTTTTTTTTTTTACAATATATATATATATATATATATATATATATATATATATATATATATATATATTTATTTCTTATACTTTTAAGTTCTAGGGTACATGTGCATAACGTGCAGGTTTTTTAAAAAGTCAAAAAATAACAGATGCTGGTGAAGCTCCAGAGAAAAGGGTATGCTTATAAACTGTTGATGGGGATGTAAAATTAGTCCAGCCACTGTGGAAAGCAGTTTCAAGATTTCTCAAAAACACTTAAAACAGAACTGCCCTTTGTCTGATGAGTAGGGCAGTTCTGTTTTAAGTGTTTTTGAGAAATCTTGAAACTGCTTTCCACAGTGGCTGGACTAATTTACATCCCCATCAACAGTTTATAAGCATACCCTTTTCTCTGGAGCTTCACCAGCATCTGATGTAAATGACGAGTTAATGGGTGCTGACGAGTTGATGGGTGCAGCACACCAACATGGCACAAGTATACATATGTAACAAACCTGCATGTTATGCACATGTACCCTAGAACTTGAAGTATAATAATAATAATAATAATAAAAAAAGATTAACACCAAAAAAAAAAAAATAGCCATTCTGACTGATGTGAGATAGTACCTCATTGTGGTTTGGATTTGCAGTTCTTTGACAATTAGTGATGATGAGTATTTTTTTTTCATATGTTTGTTGGCTGCTTGTATGTCTTCATTTGAGAAACATCTGTTCATCATGTCCTTTGCCCATTTTTAATGGTTTTTTTTTTTTTTTTTTTTGCTTGTTTACTTGTTAAGTTCCCTATAGATTCTGGATATTAAACTTTTATCAGATACATCTTTGCAAATATTTTCTCCCATTCTGTAGATTGTTTTTGCTACTGATAATTTCTTTTGCTATGCAGAAGCTCTTTAGTTTAATTAGGTCCCACTTGTTAATTTTTTGTTTCTGTTGCAATTGCCTTTGGAGACTTGGCTAAAATTTTTTTGCCAAGGCCAATATTGAGAAGGTTATTTCCTAGGGTTGCTTCTAGGATTTTTATAGTTTGAAGTCTTACATTAAAGTCTTTAATCCACCTTGAGTTAATGTTTGCATATGGAGAAAAGTAAGGGTCCAGTTTCAGTCTTCTGCATATGGCTAGCCAGTTATCCCAGCATCATTAATTGAATAGAGAGTTCTATCCTCATTGCTTGCTTTTGTTGTTTTGTCCATTTTCTAACTGTTGTGTTTTTCTTCTGTTTACTGATTTGCAAGAGCTTTGTAAATTAAACATACTAAATTTTGTGTGTTGTGTAGTTTGCAAATATTTTTCAAGTTTGTCTTTTCATTTTGAAGAAAATATAATCTAGAATAAGTGCATTTTTGGGGTAAAATTATGGCAATTTTTTATATATAAAATTTTGAGGCAAAATGAAAAAAAAAGCATTTATTCTAAGTTTAAAACACACGGGATTCATTTTATCTTTCATCCTTTTTTATTTAAAAAACTTCAAAAGAAAATGAAGATCCAAACTGAAAACAACCTGAATGTCTATCAGTAGAAGAATGCATTAATACATTATATATGTCCAAATAATTAATGCATTCTTCTACTGATAGACATTCAGGTTGTTTTCTATTATTATCAGAATATGAGGCCTGGTGCGGTGGCTAATCCCAACACTTTGGGAGGCCGAGGTGGGCAGATCACTTGAGGTCAGGAGTTAGACACCAGCCTGGCCAACAGGGAGAAACCCCATCTCTACCAAAAATACAAAAAGTAGCCAGGCATGGTGGCACACACCTGTAATCCCAGCTACTTAGGTTGCTGAGGCAGAAGAATCACTTGAACCTGGGAGGTGGAGGTTGCAGTGAGCCGAGATCACGCCACTGCACTCCAACCTGGGCAACAGAGTGAGACTCCATCTCAAACAACAACAACAACAACTACATATATATATATATGAGTTTGCTATTTCCACAAAGTGAATCACTTTATTAATATATTTGGATAGAGTGCCCTGTAAAAGGCATAAGGCATTGCTTGAAGGCAATTTTGCTTATCTAGGGAAGCATATAAAAAATGCATTTCAAAGTTCCTTAGCATATTAAAGGTCCTGATAAGTACTGCACTAAATACTAGGTTCCACAATATGCACAAAAAAGAAAGGATCCAACAGTTAAATAAAATTTAAGGGACCACTACAACCTCCTTTTGGTGAGTCACAAAATTCAATAGTGTAGTAAAACCCCGGAGAATTCCTACACTAAAGCCAATTTTCTAATTTTACTTATATAGGATTTTATAAATTTATTCACCATATAAATTTTCTTCCCTTTAACATCTGTTACCATACCAAAGTAGTAGTGTTTCCCCTAGGAAAATACTAAAATAAAATAGACAGATTAGCACCACAGATAATCCAAATCTAGATATTACTATCATACAAGTTGTCTTACCTAAATATCAAACATTTCATCAGGGCTTTGGAAAAGGAAACAGACTTAGTTCTCTCCTCTTTTAATCTTTGATAATAAAGAAAGACACATCACAAATAACTCAGATTTTGAAATGTAGTGCCATGGTGGAAATAGCATGCTTTGAGGTCAGATAGACCTGAGTTACAACCCTAGGTTGTCCACTTAGGTTGGATAAGTCATTTAACCTCTCTGCACATCAGTTTTCTTGTAAGTAAAATGAGAATAGTAACATTCATCTTACAGTTGATGTGAGGATTAAATAAGATAATGTATATAAAGTACACACCAAAGTGTCTGGCATATACAAAGTTTTATACAATATCTACACTTGTACACGGTGGAATTTCTGTAAGGGAAAGAACTGAAGACCTGAGAACCCATGAACAGATTGATAAGCTTCTGAATAATTGCTAGCTTTTTTCATGAGAATAGGATTACAAGTTTCATCAGATCCGAGCTATAAGCTCCATGTTATTTCTATTACTAACATTCTTTTAATATTTAATTACACTGGGTTTATACCTGCGAGTGTTGCAAAAAGAAGGTCGTTGAGCTTTTCACCAGGCCAAAGAGAACCCCATGTGTAAAGCTGTCTGCCACTGCTTAACAAACTCATAGCATTTTAGGAGGGTTAGAGTGTAGGAAGGATGCTTTTTTGCCCTTAGTGGGTATGAGTAGGTTATTAACTGACATAATGCAGTCAGGCAAAAGAAAGCTATTTGTAATCTGCACCATTTCAGAGACCTGGAATGAAACAGGAGAAGCTTATAATTCACAGTATGAGAGTAAATAACCTTAATGGAATGTTTGGGTGTCTGGATCCCTGGAGGTTTTTTTAGCACAAGTGACATAAGTGTGAGTTTGCAGGGAATAAGGGCATCTTTTTTTTTTTTTTCAGTACACTGCCAAGGGAAATTATGTATAGAACTTCTGCTTATGCATGCATTACAAGAGTGAAGAATTTAAAATCTTTTTCACCCAGGATAAGAGCTTATTTCTTTTCTAGTTCTTCTCCCAAGCCTTCTTCTTAGCAGTCCAGGTGCCACTGTATGTGTCTCCCTCAGAATACTGACCTGTCTGAGAGATGCAGGAAATGTGAAAACTGCTATGTTTCCATTTCCACAGCAAGAGATGATGAGCCTTCTGGATAATCTGCAAGGTTGAAACGTGAAGATGATCAAATGTCCCCGTGCCTTATATGGGTGGGTATTCATTCACTGGCAGTTTTCCTTCTTGTCCAGTCTCTGCAGGCAACAGATATCTGCAAACCTCTAAAGACTGATGTGTAACAAAGAAGCATTTGTAACCAGACATTCACATTCTAAGAATAGTCAGCCTGCTATACTATTAACTAAGATTATTCATCAGCATTATCTGATCTATAATACTGGCTGGTATTTGACTTAAATAGCCATGATGACAGCTCAACATAATCTGACTTTAATGGAATGTTTTGCATCTTGCTACCCACAAAATTATCCTGTTTTGCTGTTATTCCACTGGACATAATTGAGATAGCTATTACAGTACTTCAGGTGATGATGTGTTTCTAAAAAAGAAATGAGGTATCTAGAAAATAAGAGGCTTTGGGATTAACAAGCAACATCATTTATGGTACAAATGTTTTTGTTTCTGACCTCCAACCTTTTGGGAGAGTACACTCTGAATCAGCTTGCTGAATGTACAGGTAATCACTTTTCTCATACTCATGGCATAATAATATACTTGGCATTTTGAGAATAAAAAAGTTGACAGTAGCCATCCCCTACAGTTTCTGTACAGTACAGTGTCTTTTATGTGCCATTCAGAGTGCTTTCTTAAGTGTGAAATCTAGATTCCCAAAGATAGAGGCCAGCCAGTCAGTGTGGCCTTGCCACAGAAGGCTGCAAGCTCTCATGCCACTGAGTTAAACAGGCAGATTCCAGATACCAGGTTGCTTTCTTCCAGGAAAACTGGAAAAATGAAAGTGGCTCTGAGAATGTCTCTCTGGAATCATGACCCCATGGTAGGCCCAACATTCTGTCTTGTCTGGAATCCTAGCCTTAGGGTATTCTTCCCCTTAAGTCTGGGCAGAAAGCAATTGTATTGGCCTAGGTCGTCAGTGAAAGATATACAGAAAATAACTTTATGTTTATTAAATAAAGAGAAAAATAGGTTGCAAGTGCTTAAGAATATATCTCATCTCGCCTACCCAACATTTCTACTAAGAAGGCAACTGAAAAATAGTGAAAGACAATTCTGAAAGTGCAATAAATTTCCTTGCCTTGCTGTTCCAAAGAAGTGATGCTAATTCTTTCAATGTTCACTCCTTGCTGATGGTTGGCTATTTCAGAATTTTTAGGTGTGGTTTGGTGATGAGCTTTTCCAAAAGTTGGCTGTTTGGATTCTGCTTTTAGGATGATTTTACCTTTTCCTACTGCAACTTACACTCTTATTTGGCACAGAAAATTTATCCTCCAAGCAATTATTTGAATTAAAATCCTGCTCTTGTAGACACTGAGGCTTGAGCTGAAAATCCAATTATCAACTTTGTGGTTTTACTCCCAGGGTAACATTAAGCTAAGGCTGCAAAGGTAGCTCACCGGGTGAGGACTAAATTAAAAAAGGAAGATATCTAAAATAATCAGGCTCTGGATAATAGAAGACAAACACAGAATTTAGGGAGACAATTCACCTTCACCTCCTACCATCTGCACCTATACTGCTCCCCCAACTACACCTGCCCTTGCTGCCTATGTAGTAGTGATTTCACTTACTCAATATATGTCTACTTGAACCAAGAATGATGTTATTTTAGTCTTAGTGTGTGCTGGTTAAGCTCTGGCTCTCTTCCTGTCTTTTCCTAGACCTCCTTTAATTTAAAACTCTAGGTTCTCAAATAAACCCTTGATACTGTGTGAAGTGACTTTGGCAGTATATGTACACTTCTTTCTAGCCATTGGTTCTCAGAGATTGGGAAAAGCAGAGATAATGACAGAATGGAGTCTGGGAAAACTTAGGTTGAGTCACCACTGCTTTATGACTTTATATAAGTCACATTACCTCCCCAGCCTCAGCGTTTCATCTATAAAATAGGGGCAATACTTTTTCATTCATAGTATTTTTGGGATACTCTACCCAAACCATGAGCATTGTCTAATGTTCTATTCTTGACCCTCTGGCTTTCTCATCCCCATTTATTTCCTTGTCCATGTGGATGCATGTCAACACTGCTTAGGTGATTACTAGTTTTACATTTTATCTTCTTTCTTTAGTTTTATTCTCTCTTTGCTGATTCCTCTTTACCTCCATGGATTTAACAGCCATCTCTCTAAAAATGACTCCCAGATCTCTCTAGTCAGTGGGACTATTTCCAGATACTTAAAATGTCTCTTGGCTTCGATCATTCCTCTCAATTTGTAGTGTTACTACCACTCATGAATCCACTGCAACACATGCACAGTTTTTTGCTGTTCTTTCCAGTTCTTGTCTCTCCAAATTCCAATCCGTCCTGCATACTAGCACCCAAGTAATCTTTCTAAAATTAATCCTTCCTTATATCAATATATCACTCAAGATCATAAACTTAAAAGCTATTTTCTATTGTATCAAGTCTATAAAACCCTCTATCATCTGGCCGTATCTTACCTCTCTAAGACTATAGCCCACAACCACAATGTCCACCCTATGCTTCAGTGTTCTTACCACATTCATGTTGTAACTTTTACCTGGAATGCTAATTTCTTCTTCCTAGCATCTATCCTGATGTTTCCCATCCCAATAACACCTAGCTTAAGTCCTGCCTCATCCTCAGAACTCTCACCAGAACAGCCCACTTTCCTGGAATGTTAATTCCTTCTTCCCAGCATCTATCCTGATGTTTCTCATTCCAATAACATCTAGCTTAAGTCCTGACTCATCCTTGAAACTCTCACCAGAACAGCCCACTTCCCCCCTTTACTGATATACTCAGGTTTAAGTATCACTAACAATTACACAATTTCCACACGTATCACACATTGCTTAATGCAGAGCTAAGCCTATATTAGGTATGTAATTAGTAGCATCATTTTTATGGCAATTGAGCACACCAAGTCTTGCGTTAGATTATCTTTCCTTGCAATTGCAAACTCCTTGAGGACAGAGGCCACCCTTTATTTATCTTTATGTCCCTCCACAGGACCTTGTTTGATGTGTATCCTCAGGAAATGCTTTATGAATTGAACTAATTGATTACAGACTTGCCTTATTTCAGGAACACACACCAATTTAGAGCTTAGGGTTTGACAACAAAGGTAAAGGAGTAAAATGAACATCCATGATATTACTGCATGAAGTAAATTTTCCAAGAGCTGAGAGTATGGATACATTCTTATCTAGAAACATGGGGAGAAAGTCATTTGGAAAATGCCTCGCTACCCAAAGGAGTACCCTTCTATAACCCAGTGTATTGTGTTTGATGTTTTCAGAAATGAGGCCCAGGCTTCCTACTCTCATGCAAAGGCAAATGACAAGTGTATGAATAGGTTGTTTACAGGCATGTGGCCAAAATGCTAGGGTAGATGTGTTAAGAGGGAACAAGTAAGTGTATATGGAGAGAACACATGAAGAAAGAAATTTGGTTCCAGAATGTGGAAGATATATAAATTATGCACGTTTACAGTGGCCTCTAGTTTATAATAGCATTCCTTCTGAAAAAGGAAAGGAGCCATTTGGTGAAAGATATCAGGTTGAGGTTGGAGCCATTTGGTGAAAGATATCAGGTTGAGGTTAGTCAGCTTGACATCTGTCCCATCAGTGTAAGGTGGTATCAAAACGTGATATTATAGCTGAAGATAGCTTAAAGATCATGGAATTTAAATAGGTCCAAAGAGAAGAGGCATTCCAAAAGTCATGCACTGAACTTAGTGGCAGAGGTGGGAGATGCTTCCCATGCTAGAGCTCTATCCATACTTTTCCACCTTCTCTTTCTGGTGAGAGGTACAGGAACTAAAATAATTGTCTTTCAAGTGGTCCATAAAAGATCTATAAACTGAAAGGTAAATAGGAACAAAGGAGAGATACTGGGTGGTATAGTTGTCAAGAGTTTAGACTTTTGAGCCAGGATCTGTTGCTTGCTATCTGTATGACTTTGGGTTTCTTTGAGCTTAAGTTTTGTCATCTATAAAATGGGGTTATTTAATGTTTACAACTCACAAAGTGGTTATACCTATTAAATGTTACAAACCCTGTAAATCACCTGGCACATAACTGGTATTCAACAAATGTTAGTTGCACACTTTGAAATAATCTAACAATCATTTTCTATATGCAATCTTATTTTCCAAGAATTGCAGAGAGTACTGAAATAAAGATGATGATGTCTCTGACTCCAGTGAGTTCCCATGTAGTCCCCAAACTCTTTACTGGAGCCAGGCTACTTTCTTCATGTCCTCTTCACTTATCTTGGGGTCTTGTCCACTACAACCTGTGACTTTCCTTATACCTTCTGCTTCTGCACTCCTCACTGACAATCCAGATCTTATCTAGTCTTCAAGGCCCAAATTCTATTTCCTCTGTGAAGCCTTTCTGACCAAACCAACCCACAGGAAATCATCACATCCTTTGAATTTTGATAGCACAAACTTTATAGTTCTATTCATTTGACCAACAACATATCCTGTATTGTGTTTTGTTAGGCAGCTTTTCATGTATGTATTTTATCACCCCCACTACCCCAAATTTCAGAAATGTTAGTTTATTTATTTATTTATTTATTTATTTATTTATTTTTGATGAAGTCTCGCTCTGTCACCCAGGCTGGAGTACAGTGTTGCGATCGCAGATCACTGCAAGCTCCACCTCCGGAATGCACATCATTCTCCTGACTCAGCCTCCCGAGTAGCTGGGACTACAGGCATCTGCCACTATACCCAGCTAATTTTTTTTTTTTTTTTGTATTTTTAGTAGAGATGGGGTTTCACCATGTTAGCCAGGATGGTCTTGATCTCCTGACCTCGTGATCTGCCTGCCTTGGCCTCCCAAAGTGTTGGGATTACAGGCATGAGCCACTGTGTCCGGCCAAAAATGTTAGTTTTTCCCTATTCTCTCTCCTTTTTCCTATGATATTCTTGGTCAACCAGGCAGCCATCCTACCCCAGAATGGTAATGCCTCTTCATTCCTCATATGAGGGAATAAAAGAGAAAAAAACTTTTGGAAAACATCCACTTATCTAATCATCCCAAATATGTAATCAAAAGTATACAACTCATGTGAAGACTATATTGTTAAGATGTTAGTATAGGCCAAGGTATCTTGAATTCCTATATAGAAAACTGGTAAATAATTGACTAAGACTAAAGACTCTTCCATCATTGGCACTACCTATCACCAATATGCATGGAAATACATAAGGGCAATTTGGTACCCTTGAAGAAGTATATTCTTTGAGATAGAAGGCATTAATTTAACTTATGACTCTGTCTCAAAGTCCTGTGGCAGTTTTGAAATTCCTAGGAATAATCGTACAGGTCTGGTTAGGTCTGAAGAAATAAGTGATAAAGTAATTTTTTTCTTCAAGCAAGATTTAATCATTGTCTCTGACTGGGAGGTGATTGCACAGAATGTCACCCACAGATGCTTCTAAACAACAAAATTCTTGATGTGAAAGGCCTCTCGTCTCTGAACCAGAGCTCTTGTATACAGGATGTACTTGAAGAGTCTGAATTCTGATGAGGAGAAGGGCTCTCACCAATCCTCTCAGAAGGTCCGGGGATTACAACAATCTCTGGCATAGGATGAAAGTGTGTTTTGATAGGAGAATCACTTCCTCATCTTCCTGAAACATTTTCTTCACATCATTCCCCAGCTCAAAAACCTTCAGTAGTTCCCCATCACTCACAGAATACATTTGTTAGTCTTGTGTCTAAAGTCCCACCCAAACTGATGTCAATTTACCTGCTGAATTAATCTAATAATCATTTTCTATACGTAACCTTGTTTTGAAAGAGGTGCAGAGAATACTGAAATAAAGATGATGAGTTCTCTTATTTTAATGAGTTCTCATCTATTCCCTTACTGCCCAAAATTTCTACTGGAGTCAGGCTACTTTCTTCATGTCCTCCTCACTTAGCTTGGGGTGTTGTGCATTACAACCTGTGACTTTCCTTTTACCTTTGACCTCTGCATTCCTTGCCACCAATCTAGATCCTATCTAATCTTCAAGGTCCAAATTCTACCTATGTAAAGCCTTTTCTGACCATCCTGGCCTATAGCAAATCACCTTTCCTTTGAATTCTTATAGCACAAATTTTATGGTTTTAATCATTTGGCAAATAATGTATCCTGTATTGTGTTCTGTTAGGGAACGTTTTATGTATGTATCTTATCTCCCCAAATAAATAAAAGACCCTTGAGCTGAGACAATATATTGTATTGCCTGAACACCCCTTCTGGGTCCAATCTCATAACCTTAATATTCTCTCAATAAATATTAGTTTATTTCTTCTGTTATTCTTTCTAACAGGTTATTTGTCATGGCAGCAGAAAGTACCAGATTGAAAATAAATCAGAAATTTCTTCTACTGTGAGCAGTATTAATGAGTGTCATACAAATAAAGTTTTATCCAAATAAAGAAAGAAAGAAAGAGGAAATAGGCTATAATATATAAAACATTTAATACAGTTGAGTCTGATGTCCGTATTTTTTCAGGACAAGTGTCCAGAATTTCACAGGAAGGGGATTAATTCCCCCGAGTCCTGATTATCATTAACCCTGGAAGGTTGTATTAGCACACTCAGAAAATGTTTGTTTTTGTATTATACCTTTACTTGATAAAAATATCCCTTCTAGGATATATTCTATAAAAATTATCAAAATAGAGAGGCAATTTATAGTCACATTAGCTCAAGGTAAAAGCCGCTGTTTAGTTAAGAAAAGTTCAGTTCTTTTATTGCTTTATTTATTTATTTTTTTGAGACAGGGTCTCACTCTGTTGCCCAGGCTGGAGTGCAGTTATGTGGTCAGTTTACTCCAGACTTGACCTCCTGGGCTCAAACGATCCTCCCACCTCTCAGCCTCCTGAGTAGTTGGGACTACAGATGCACACCATGACACCCAGCTAATTTTGTATTTTTTTCATAGAGAAGAGGTTTCACCATGTTGCCCAGGCTGGTCTCAAACTCTTGGGCTCAAGCAGTCTGCCAGCCTCAGTTTCCCACAGTGCTGGGATTACAGGCATGAGCCACTGCACCTGGCCAGCTGGATTCTTTTAAAATTATTTTTTCTTGTCATGGTTAGTATACTGATAGAGAATAACTGAAATAAGCTATGCATAATTATCATGTACCCGGGGCTTGACTATGACCTGGAGCTCTCTACTGGATTTTCAACCAGGCTGACAGAAGAGCTCAGTGAGGAGAGAAACTGACTTTACCTTCCTTACTAGGAAATAAAGGAACTACGCCTAATGGATAGAGATCATATAATTAAATTTGACAGTTCCACTTTGGAAGTTTCCACATTTGGGATGGGCAGAGCTCCCACTGTTTACTAAAGCCTAGGAAAAACAGAGCTTAAGGCACCATATACTACTGAAAAGAAGACAGTGACCTAATGGGGAAAAAAAACCCTGAAATCCAACAGGTAAATTACAAAGAATCTCTAAGCAAACATAATGAATAAAAACCAAAACAAGTCAGACAGAGAAGACTGGAATAAATAATTCTTCAATGCAAAAACACAGACGTGCATCCACAAGAAGTAATACTGAACAGGGAACCATAACCTTCCCAAATGCACAAAGCAAGGAACCAGTGACTGACCCTAATGAGCAGCAATATTTGAGCCCTCTGATCAGCAATTCAAAATGGCAACGTTATGGAAACTCAGTGATTTCCAAGATAACACAGAGAAGCAATTCAGAAATTTATCAGAAAAAGTTAATAAAAATTTAAATAGAAGAAAATCAGACAGAAATCATGAAACTGAGAAATACATTTGCTAACCTGAAAAAATCATTAGAGGCTCTCAATAACAACATGGAGCAGAAGAAAGAATCAGTGAGCTCAAAGAAAAGTTTTTTGAAAATAAAGGAGAGAAAAAGAATGAAAAGGAAAAGAGATCACCTATAAGATACAGAAAACTGCCTCAAAACATCAAATGTAAGAATTATTTGTGTACAAGAGGGAGTTGAGCAAGAGCAAGGGATCAAAAGCATAATTCAAGAAATAATAACAAAAACTTTCCAAAACTTGAGAAAGATAAATATCCAGGTATAGGAAGGTCAGAGCACACCAAACAGATTCAACCAAAATTGTCTACCCCAAAGGCACATAATACTCAAACTACCCCAAGGCATATAATAGTCAAACTCTCAAAGGTCAAGGTCAAAGAGAAGATCCTAAATATAGCAAGAGAAAAGATGTGAATGACATATAAAGGAGCTTCAATTTATTTGGCAACAGACTTCTAAATGGAAACCATACAGGCCAGGAGGGAGTAGGATGACATTTTCAAACTACTGGGGGGCAGGGAGCAGGAAGCTGTCATCCAAGAATACTGTGTCCAGCAAAGTTAGCCTTCAAAAATAAAGCAGAGATAAAAGTCTTTCCCAGACAAACAAAAGTTGAGAGAATTAACCATCACCAGACCAATCTTACAAGAAATGGTAAAGGAGCTCTTCAATTTGAAAGCATGTGAAAAGAAAACATTTGAAGGTATACAATCCACTTGTAAAATTAAGTACATGGACAAACCCAGAGTACTCTACTACTACTACTGTAATTGTGTAATCAACTCAAAACTCTAGTATGCAACCCAGAAGACAAATCTATCAAAAACAATAATCACTGAAGAAACCCGTTAAAAGATAGGTAGTATAAAAATACATAAGTAGAGATGATTAAAATCAAAACGTAGAGGAGATGAAGTTAAATTGTAGAATTTTTTTCTTTGTTTCTATTATTTTCTTTGTGATTTAAGATAAGCTGTTCTCTCTTTAAAATAACTTGTTATATCTATGACATATTTTTTGGTAAGCCTCATGGCAGCCAGAATGCAAAAACCTATAACAGATTCACTAAAAATAAAAAGCAATTAAAACTTAATGCCAGAGAAAATAACATAGCTACCAAGGAAGAAAGAAAGAAGGGAAGAGAGGAGCTGCAAAACACCAGAAAACAAGCAAAAAAGGGCAGTAGAAAGTCCTTACTTGCCAATAACAACATTGAATGTAAATGGGTTCAATTCTCCAATTAAAAGGCATAGAAGAGACTGGGTGGAGCGAGATGGCTGAATAGATGCCTCCACCAATCATCCTCCCCACAGCAACACCAAATTGAGCAACTACTTACACAAAAAGCACCGTCATAAGAACCAAAAATCATGTGAGAGATCACAGTACCTGGTTTCAACATCATTTTAAGCAAAGAGGCACTGAAGAGGGTAGGGAAGACAGTCTTGAATTGCCTACACCACCTCTCTCCCATTTCCTAGCAGTGGTTGCATGGTATGGAGAGAGACTCTGTGAACTTGGGAGAGGGACAGTGCAGTGACTGTGGCAGTTTGTGTTGGAACTCAGTGCTGCCCTGTCACAGTAGAAAGCAACACTGGGCAGAACTCAGCTGGTACCCACAGAAGAAGCATTTAGACAAGCCCTAATCAGATAAGAAATGCCAATCCCAGTGGTCAGAACCCGAGTTGTAGAAAGCACTGCTACTGCAAGCTAAGTCTCTGGGGTCTTAAATAAACTTGAAAGGCAGTCTAGGGCAAAAGGACTGCAATTCCTGAGCAAATCCTGGTGCTTTGCTGGGCTCAGAGCCAGTGAATGTGGGGTACACATGACCTAGTGAGATACCAGCCAGGGTGGTCAAGGGAGTGCGTGTGTAACCCCTCCCACAATGTCAGGCAGTGCAGCTTGCAGCTCTAAGTGAGACTCCTTCCTTCTGCTTGGGGAGGGGAGAAGGGAGAATAGAGGACATTGTCTTGTAACTTGGATACCAACTTAGCCACAGTAGGATAGGGTACCAGGAAGAGTCCTGAGGCCTCAATTTTAGGTCCTAGCTCATGGGTGACATTACTAGACACACCCTGTGCCAGAAGGAAACATGCTCTCTTGAAGTGAAAGAGCCAGTCCTGCAGGATTTATCACCTGCTAACTAAAGAGCCTTTGGGCCTTGAATAGTCACTAGTGGGAATCAGGCAGTACTTACCATAGGCCTTGGGTGAGATTCAGAGATATGCTACCTTCAGGTGTCACCCAACATATGCACAGCTATGGTGACTATGAGCAGAGACTCATTCTGCTTGATAAAAGCAAAGGGAAGATAAAGGAGACTTTGACTTGCAGGTTAGGTACCGGCTTGGCCGCAGTGAGAAAGAGCACCAAGTGGGGGTTCCCCAATTCTAGGCCTTGACCCTTGGATGGCATTTCTTTACCTACCCAGGGCCAGAGTGGAGCCCACTGTCCTGAAGGGTGAGTACCAGATCAGGCAGGATTCACCATACCCTTACTGAAGAGCCCTTGGGCCTTGAGTGAACATTTCCAGTAGCCAGGCAGTAGGTGCTGTGGGCCTGGGGCAGTAGTGGCCACAGGGAGATAACTGTGTATTTGTGGAAAGGGGAGGGAAGAGTGAAAAGGACTTTGTCTTCTGGCTTTGGTGCTTGCTCAGCCACATTGGAACAGGGCACCAGGTTGATACCTAACATTTCTGAATCCAAGTGCTGACTCCCAGATGGCATCTCTGGAACTGGCTGAAACCTGGGGGAATTCACCACCCAGGAAGGAGAAACAGAAACCTGGCTGGCTTTGCGACCTGCTGATTTAGAGCCCTAGGGCCTTGAGAGAATATAGGCAGTAGTTACGATGGGCCTTGGGTGAGAAGCAGTGCTGTACAGGCTTCAGAGCTTACCCAGCACAGCCCTAGTGGTGGTAGCCACAGGGGCACTTGTGTTACCCTCTCCTAGCTCCAGGCAGCTCAGCACAGAGAGAGACATTATTTGTTTGGGGGAAAGTAAGGGAAGAGAACGAGAGCCTCTGTCCATGGAATTCTTCAGGATCTTATCCAAGACCACCAAGATGGTATTTATATGAGTATGCAAGAGCCACAGCATTATTGGGCTTGAGGAGCCACCAAATGTACATATAATGCAATGATCAAAGACTTAGATCACGACACCCAAGTCTCTGTGAATATTCGGAAAGCCTTCCCAGGGAGGACAGGCATAAACAGGCACAGACTGTGAAGATGACAATAAATATCTAACTCTTCAATGCCTAGACACTGATGAACAGCCACAGTATCAAGACCATCCAGGAAAAGATGCCCTCACCAAACAAAGTAAATTAAGCATAATGACCAATTTCAGAGAGACCGAGATAGTAGACCTTTCAGACAGGAGAACTCAAAATAGCTGTTTTGAGGAAGCTCAATGAAAATCAAGATAACAGAGAAGGAATTCAGAATCTTACCAGATAAATTTTAAAATGGGATGGAAATAATTAAAAAGAATCAAGCAGAAATTCTTGAGCTGAAAAATTAAATTGAATACTGATGAATGAAAAAGGGTTTTTTAACAGCAGAACTGACTAAACAGAAGAAAGAATTAGTGAGCTTGAGGACAGGCTACTTGAAATACACACAGAGAAGAGACAAAAGAAAAGAATAAAGAAAAAAGAAGCACACTCATAAGATCTAGAAAATAGCCTAAAACTGGCAACTCTAAGAGTTATTGGCCTTAAAGAGGAGGTGGAGAGAAAGATAGGGGTAGAAAGTTTATTCAAATGAATAATGACAGTACTTCCCAAACCTAGAGAATGACATTAATATTCAATTACGAGAAGGTGATAGAAGACCAAACAGATTTAAGCCAAATAAGACTATATCGAGACATTTGATAATAAAACTTCCAAAGGTGAAAAATAAAGAAAGGATCCTAAAAGCAGCAAGAAGCAAATAACATACAATGGCACTCCAATATATCTGGCAGCAGAGTTTTCAGTGGAAACCTCACAGGTCAGGAGAGACTGGCATGACATATTTAAAGTGTTGAAGGAATAAAATCCCTTTTTACCCTAGAATAGTATATATAGCAAAAAATATTCTTCAAACATGTAGGAGAAATAAACACTTTCCCAGAAAAACAAAAACTGAAGAATTATATCAACAGCAGAAGTGTCCTATAAGAAATGCTAAAAGGAGTTCTTTGATATGAAAGAATGTTAATGAGCAAAAATAAATAATTTGAAGGTACAAAACTCACTGGTAATAGCACACAGAAAACACAGAACATTGTAACACTGTAGGTGTAACATGTAAACTACTCATATCTTGAGTGGAAAGACTAAAAGATGAACTGATCAAAAATAAGTATAACAACTTTGGAAGGCGTAGACAGTACAATAAGATACAAATAGACATAACAAAAATTAAAAGTATGAGGATGAAGTTCAGTTGTAGTTTTTATTAGTTTTATCTTTGTTTGTTTATGCAATTAGTGTTGTCATCAGTTTAAAATAATGGGTTATATTATTGCAAGCCTAACAGTTTGTATTAGTCAGGGTTCTCTAGAGGGACAGAACTAATGGAATATATCTATAGGGGAATTTATTAAGAATTAACTCGCATGATCACAAGGTCTCAAAATAGGCTATCTGCAGGCTGAGGAGCAAGGAGAGCCAGTCCGAGTTCCAAAACTGAAGAATCTGGAGTCCCATGTTCAAGGACAGAAAGCATCCAGCATGCGAGAAAGATGTAGGCTGGGAGGCTAGGCCAGTCTCTCTTTTCACATTTTTCTGTCTGCTTATATTCTAACCACACTAGCAGCTGATTAGATTGTGCCCACCCAAATTAAGGGTGGGTCTGCCTTTCCCAGCCCACTGACTCAAATGTTAATCTCCTTTGGCAACACCCTCACAGACACACCCAGGATCAATACTTTGTATTCTTCAATCCAATCAAGTTGACAAGTATTAGCCATCACAAGTCCACCTTTTGTCAACTTGAACCCATACACATCTCCTGAGATCATACATAATATTAAAATATAGATGATAATAAGGTCATAGTTACACCTAACATAATACAACTATCCTTTGTACAACTGGAACTGCACCAATCCCCAACCCAAATACTATTACATAAAGTTAACAATACTTAAATGTTGATGTGAAGTCAATAAATCTTATGTCACATGATAAAGGAGAAAGGAAATAAAGAGAAGATATTTTCTTAGTACAAGTGTATATATGCACAAACTTTTTTTTTTAAACAAAAGAAGGAGGAAATACTGATGACAATTACAGTCTTTGTTTCTGCAGCTGGTAACATGGTTATAGCTGGTATTGATGACTACCTTCTTCTACTACCCATTCTGTATTCCCTTTGCCTTCAGCAAGCACTTCAACAGGTTGTGTTTTTTTTTTTTTTTTTTTTTTTTTTTTTTTTTTTTTTTTTTTTTCCTGATAGAGTGACCCAAACCTTCATTCCTGAAGGGTCTGGGTCATTTGTAGTCCTGCCTGGATTGTGTTGTTATAGTTTCCCATTGACCATAATCACAGGGCATGGTAATACTTACAGATGCCCTAATGGATCTCCTGTATTCCATGCATACTCCTCCTTACATCCATTGTGCAGTAGTAGACTGATTTCATCTTGGTAGTCTGAGTCAATCACCCCAGCCAACACTGTAACTCCGTTCTTGGCCTGTTGACTTAAAGGTAGGAGGAGCCCAAAATGTCCAGGTGGTAATCATAACTTCCCATTTAATGGAATCCTTATTGTGTCTCCTGGTGGCAGCGTTCCTCCCTCTGAAATAAGACTCTCACTCAGGGCAATCTTAGCAGATTTGAGACTCAGTATCTGCTTCTGATGCCGGGAGACAGAATCCTTGAGTTTATCATTTTCTTTCACCAGTTTTTCCACTGAACTTAGGAGCAGCCAACCAACTTCATTATGTTCCTTGGTTCTCCACATAAGGTCAAAGGTATTATGTATAGAGTCACTAAACTCCTTGCCGCTCACGAGGAATAAATCAGGAGTGTCAAGTGTATTTATTTTGCTAACTCTCTAAACAGTTCATGCCAAGGACCATCAGTGTTCTCCATACTATTAGAAGTAGAGTCCTTAACATTTTTGTGTCTAATCATACTAAGCAGCCAATTCCAGAAACCCCCAAACCAAAAAAAGAACTCCATCCTTAATATTCTGTTCTTCTAGAACCACTCCTGGTACCAAAATCTGTAGAACTAATGGGATACATATATATATATTATATATTAGTTATTAAGTATTAACTCTTAATTAGTTTAGAGTAAGTGTAAGAGTATTAACTCTTAATTAGTTTATTAAGTGTGTGTGTGTATATATATATATATTATCAGTTTATTAAGTATTAACTCATATCACCACAAGGTCCCATAATAGGCTGTCTGCAGGCTGAGGAGCAAGGAGAGCCAGTTCCGAGTTCCAAAACTGAACAACTTGGAGTCTGATGTTTGAGGGCACAAAGCATCCAGCATGGGAGAAAGATATAGGCTGGGAGGCTGGGACAGTCTATCTTTTCACATTTTTTTGCCTGCCTATATTCTAGCCATGCTGGCACACTGATTAGATTGTGCCCACCCAAGTAAGAATGGGTCTGCTGTTCCCAACCACTGATTCTCAAATGTTAACTTCCTTTGGCAACACCATCACAGACACACCAAGGATCAATACTTTGTATCCTTCAACCCACTCAAGCAATCAAGTTGACACTCAGTATTAACCATCATATGGTTGCTGCAAATCAAAAAACATATTACAGATACACAAAAAACTAAAAAGCAAGAAATTAAAACATACCACAAGAGAAAATCACCTTACTAAAAGAAGACAGGAAGGACAAAAACTAAAACACAAAAACAAAACAAAAAAACCATGGAACAACCAGAAAACAAGTAACAGAATGGTAGGAGCAAGCTCTTTTCAATAATAACATTGAATGTAAATGGAGTAAACTCTAATCAACAGAGAAAAAGTGCTGAATGGATGAAAACAAAAAAACAAAAAACACAAGACCTGATGATCTGTTACCTACAAGAAACACCTTTCATCTATAAAGACAAAAATAGACTGAAAATAAAGGGATGGAAAAGAGATTCCATGCAAGTGAAAACAAAAACAGAGCACGTGTAGCTACAAAATATCATAGAAAATACATTTCAGACAAAAACTATAAGAAGACACAAGGAAGGTGATTATATCATGATAAAGGGGTCAATTCAGCAGGAGAATATAACAATTCTAAATATACATTCACTCAACACTGGAACACCCAGAGGTATAAAGCAAATATTATTAGGCTTAACAGAGACATACTCCAATACATAATAGCTGGAGACTTCAGTCACCCCACCTTCAACATGAACAGATCACCCAGACAGAAAATCAACAAAGTAAACATCAGACAATATGCACCACAGATGAAATGAACCTAAAAATATTTACAGAACATTTCATCCAACAGCTGCAGAATACATATTCTTCTCTTGGCACATGGATCCTTCTGAAGAAACAGACCATATGTTAGATGACGTTAAAAAATTTAACACGTGAAATAATATCAAATCCCTTCTATGACAACAGTGAAATAAAATTAGAAATCAATAACAAGAGGAAGTTTGGAAAGTATACAGACCCATGGAAATTAAATATATGCTCCTGAATTACCAGCAGATCAATAAGAAAATTAAAAAGGGAAGTGAAAATTTCTGCCCACTTTCCCCACTGTGATTCAAACACAGTACTAGAAGTCCTAGCTGTAGCAGTCAGACAGAGAGGAATAAACACATCCCAATTGGAATGGAAAAAAGTGAAGTATCCTTGTTTTCAGATACAAAATCTTATATATGAAAAAACATAAAAGATTCCACAAAAAAACCATTAGATCTGATAAACAAATCGGTCAAGTTGCAGAATACAAACTCAACATGCAAAAATGACTAGCATTTCTGTATGCTGACAGTTAACAACATAAAATGAAATCAAGAAAGCAATCTCCTTCACAAAAGTTAAAATAAAATAAATACCCATAAATTAGCTTAACCAAAGAAGTGAAAAATATCTCCGAGAAAAGCTGTGAAACATGAAAGAAATTGAATAGGAAGCAAAAAAAAAAAAAAAAAAAAAAAAAAAAAAAAAAAAAGAAAGCTATTCTCTATGTTCATGATTTGGAAGAATAACATTGTTAAAATGTTCCGTACTACCCAAAGCAATCTACACATTAAACGCAATCCCTCTTAATATACCCATGACATCCTTCATAGAAATAGGAAAAATAATCCTAAATTTATGCGGAATACAAAGACCCAGAATAGCCAAAGCTATCTGAGCAAAATACAACAAAACTGTAGGAATCACATTACCTGACTGCAAAAGCAGAATGAGACTAGCATAAAAGAGACATATAGACCAATGGAACAGAATAGAGAACAAAGAGTGAACTTATTGTCAACAAAATGCCAAGAATATTCACTGGGAAAAGAACACTCTCTTCAATAATTGGTGCTGGGAAAACTGGATATCCACATGCAGAAGAATGAAACTACACCCTTACCTCTTTCCATATATAAAAGTCAAATCAGAATAGATTAAAGACCTAACTCTGAGACCTCAAAATATGAAACTATGAAATAAACTTTTGGGGAAATTCTTCAGGACATTGGAATTGGCAACAAGTGTTGAGTGATACCCCTAACGCACAGGCAACCACAGCAAAATAGACAAATGGGAATCACATCAAGTTTAAAATCTTCTGTCCAGCAAAAGAAGACAATAAACAAAGTGAAAAGACAAACCACAGGAATAGGAGAAAATATTTGCAAACTACCCATCTGAGAAGGGATTAATAACCAGAATATATAAAGAGTTCAAACAACTCTATAGGAAAATATCTAATACTAATGATTAAAAATGGGCAAAAGATATGAATAGACATTTCTGAAATGAAGACATGCAAATGGCAAACGGGTACATGGAAAGGTGTTCAACATCATTGATCATCAGAGAAATGAAAATTGAAACTATGAGGACAAATCTCACCCCAGTTAAAGTGGCTTTTATCCAAAAGTCAGGCAATAACAAATGCTGGTGAGGATGTGGAGAAAAGGAAACCCTTGAACAGTATTGGTGCAAATGTATGTTTTAGTAAAACCACTATGGAGTACAGTTTGGAGGTTCCTCAGAAAAGTAAAAATAGAGCTAACATATGATCCAGCAATTCTACTCCTAGTTATATACCCAAGAGAAAGAAAATCAGTATATTGAAGAGATATCTGCATTCCTATGTTTATTGGAGCACAACTCACAATAGCCAAGATTTAAAAGCAACCTAAGTGTCCATCAGCAGATGAATAGATAAAAAAGTAGTACAAATATACAATGGAGTACTACTGAGCCATAAAAAAGAATGAAATCCTGTTATTTGCAACAACATGGATGGAACTGGAGGTCATTAGTGAAATAAGCCATGCACAGAAAGATAAAAGTCACATGTTCCCAATTATTTTGCAGAGCTAAAAATTAAAACAATTGAATTGATGGAGATAGAGGGTATAATGATACTCACCAGAGGCTGGGAATGGTGTTTGGGGGTGGGGGAGAGTTGGGATGGTTAACACTTATAAAAATATTGTCTGGGTGCAGTGGCTAACACCTGCAATCCTAGCATTTTGGGAGGCCAAGGCGGGTGGATCACCTGAGGTCAGGAACTCGAGACCAGCCTGGCCAACATGGTGAAACCCCATCACTACTAAAACTACAAAAATGAGTCAGGCATGGTGGTGCATGTAATCCCAGCTACTCAGAAGGCTGAGGCATAAGAATCACTTGAATCCGGGAGGCGGAGGTTGCAGTGAGCTGAGATCACACCACTGCACTACAGCCTGGGCAACAGAGCAAGACTCCGTCTCAAAAAAAATTGTTAGAATAAACAAGATTTAGTATTTTAAAATAACTAAAAGTATAATTGGACTGTTTATAACAGAAATAAAGGATAAATGCTTGAAGTTATGGATATTCAATTTATCCTCATTTGATTATTACACATTGTATACCTGTATTAAGATATCTCACGTACCCCATAAATATGTACACCTCCTATGTACCCAGAAAAATTAAAAATAAAACACTTGTTTTAAAAGGCATATAGAGGCTGAATGAATAAAGAAACAATCTGGGGAGTAGTGGCCAAGATGCTCAGCTAGAAGCAGCTAGGCTGTGTGGCTTTCACGAAGAGGAACAAAAGGGGCAAATAAATGCAAGACCTTCAACCAAAATATTCAGGTACTCACATTGGGATTAATCTAGGAAACAACTTGACCCACAGAGAACAAAGAAAAGCAAGAGGACAACGGCCCATCTGGGCAACACGGAGGCAGGTGAATCCTCCTCCACCCAGGGAAGCCATGCTTCTCCCACAGATCTTTGCAACCATCAGGTAAGGAGATTTCCTTGTGAACCCACCCCGCCAGGGCCTTCAGTCTTCAGTCTGACAAATAGAGTAACATGGAGTCTTGGCAGCTGCTCAGGCATGTGTGGAGACACTAGAGCCTTAGAAACTTGGACTTTTTGGCAAAAGTAGCTGCAGCTCCCACAAAGTGGGAGGTTAGACTCCTGTACATACACCTAGGAAAGAAGCTGAATCCAGGGGGCTGAGCAGTAACAGCCCACAGGCCTCACTTCCATGGCACCTCACAAGATAAGACCCACTGGCTTGGAATTCCCGTCAGCTAGCAGTAGCAGCATTGTACCTCCCTAAAAAGGAGCTCCTGGGGGGAGGGGCAAGCCACCATCTTTGCTTTTCAGGTGCCTTAGCCGTTCCAGCCTTCAGGCTTTGAGAGTCTAGATGACCTGGGGCAAAAGGGATACCGCAGCACAGCCTAGTTCCTCTACTAAAACAAATCCAGACTGCTGCTTTAAGTCAGTGCCTGATCCTGTTCTTCCTTGCTGGTCAGGTCCTTCCAACCAGGGCCTCCAGCCACCCGCACCCGATATCTCCAACTGACAGAGATCTGAATTCCCCCACGAAAGGTATTCCCAGCGGGGGGTGGACCACCATTTTTGCTCTTTGGATGACTTAGCCATTCCAGCCTTTGGGCTTTGGGGTGTCTGAGGTGACCAGGGTCTGAAATGGACCCACCAGAAAAGCACAGCTGCTTTACCAAAATGTGGCCAAACTGCTTTTATAAGCAGGTCCTGATCTTATTCCTCCTCACCGGGCGGGACCTCCCAACTGGGGCCTCCAGCTATCCCCACCCACGCTCTCCAGTCAACAGAGATCTGAACTCCCCCTGGGACAGCACTCCCACAGGAAGGGGTGGGCTGCCATAATTGCTCTTTGGGCATCTTACCCATTTCAGCCTTTGGGCTTCAGAGTGTGAGGTGACCAAGGGCTGAAGTGGACCCCCAGCACAACACAGCTGCTCTACCAAAACAGGATCAGACTGCTTTTTAAGCAGTTCCCAATCCTGTTTGTCTTGACTGGGCGGGACCTCCCAACTGTGGTCTCCAGCCACTTCTACAGCTGCCTTTGGGCCAGCAACAGGTCTGTAACTCCCTGGGACAAAGTTCCCTGAAATAGGGACAAGTTGCCATGTTTGATATTTCACAGCCTTCACCGGTGACACCTCCAGGTTCTGGAAAATCTGAGGTGACTAGGGTCTGGAGTAGGCCCCAAGCATACCACAGGAGCCCTATGAAAAAGTGGCCAGCCTGTTATGTGGATGCCCATTTTCATATCTCCTCAATGGGTAGGTCCTCCAGGCCTGGCCCTCCAGCCACCCCCCACCAGAACTACTAAGCTAGTACCAATTCAGCAACTCCCTGGACAAAGCCTCTTAAGGGCAACTGAAAGCAAAGCCTCTTGGCCACTGCCTCTGCAGTAGAACTACTCTTGCTACCCTTGGAGTAACAAAGGAGCAAAGACCCTAAGTGTTTTATCCATACCTCCAACAAGCTGTAGTTGACCCAAGGAGAGGAGGCCAGTCCATCTCCCACAGGTCCTAAACACCACCCATGACTCATCACCAGACAGGGAACCCCTGGTTCGGGTATAAACCCTCCACCTTGGGCTGACTGCACTGAGCAATTGCTGACCTGTATCTCTCTGGGGCAAAGCCCCCAGGAGTCAAGTAAACGACCCTTGGCCACAACCACTACTAAGATCTCTTCCTCTGCTGCCTCTACAATGGGGAAGGAACATAAGCACTAAGATCACCCCAGAGTTCCAGTGGGCAGTCCAACTATGCCAAGTCATGAACTACAGCCAGCATTCAAGGGGAAGAGGAACCTTCACTTTCAGAGCACTGAGAGGAAATATGACTGCAACTGTGAGAAAAAATAGGAGAGCCACACAACTGAGTAAGACTCTACCAAATGACCAGTAAGCCTGAGTGTCACCTGCTGGTTCATACCCCAAAACTTAAACACCAAAAATTCATCACTAAAATACCCCCCTCTGAAACTAGAGACAGTAAATCAGCTTCAAATAAAGACACTACACAAAGCCTCAGCCCAGTGAAAACATCCAGAAAAGAAGTATATTGACTGTACTCAAGCTACGCTTCAGTTAAAGAAACACCCACACACAGAGATGAGAAAGAACCAATGCAAGAACTCTGGTAACTCAAATGGCCGGGTGTCATATGTTCTCCAAATGACTGTACAACTTCTCCCAAAAGAGTGTTTAACCAGCTGAACTGGCTGGGATGACAGACGTCGAATTCAGAATATGGATAGGAACAAAAATCATCAAGATCCAGGAGGATGGCAAAACCCAATCCAAGGAAAATAAGAATCACAATAAAGTGATACAGGAGTTGAAGGATAAAATAGCCAGTATAAAAAAGAACCTAACGGGTCTGACAGAATGGAATAACACAATATAAGAATTTCACAATGCAATCACAAGTACTAACAGCAGAATAAACCAAGCTGAGGAAATAATCTCAGAACTTGAAGACTGGTTCTCTGAAATAAGACAATCAGAGAAAAATAAAGAAAAAAGAATAAAGGGGAATGGACAAAACCTCTAAGAAGTATGAGATTATGTAAAGTGGCCAAAGCTACAAATCACTGGCATCCCTGAAAGGAAGGGGAAGAAAGCAAATAACCTGGAAAATACATTTCAGGATATTGTCCATGAAAACTTCCCCAACCTTGCTAGAGAGGTCAATAGTCAAAAGCAAGAAATACAGAGGACTCCTGCAAGATTCTACACAAGAAGATGCTTTCTAAGGCACATAATCATCAGATTTTCCAAGGTAGAAATGAAAGAATGTTAAAGGTAGCTAGAGAGAAAGGGCAGGTCACCTTCAAAGGGATCCCCATCAGGCTAACAATGGAACTCTCAGCTGAAACCCTATGAGCCAGAAAAGACTGGGGGCCTATATTCAACATTTTTAAAGAAAACAATTTCAACCAAGAATTTCATATCCAGCCAAACTAAGCTTCCTAAGTGAAGGAGAAATAGGATCCTTTTCAGATAAGCAAATGTTGAAGAACTTCACTACCACCAGACCTGTCTCAGAAGAGATCTTGAAAGGGGCACTAAATATAGAAAGGAAAGACTGCTACCAGCTAATAGAAAAACACATTTAAACACACTGACCAGTATCACTGTAAAGCAAGCACACAAATAAACCAACATAATAAACAGCTAATAGTACAATGATAGGATCAAATTCACACATATCAATA